>NC_044909.1:4820254-4822071 GCF_001633185.2 Quercus lobata | reverse complement strand
TGCATGGTCCTCGGACTCAAGCCTATGGGGAAAGCAAGTACAGAAAAGAAATCTCACAAGTTTTTGACAGAACCAAGGCCTTGCATGGTCCTCGGACTCAAGCCTATGGGGAAACCAAGTACAGAAAAGAAATACCACGAGTTTTGGATAGAACCAAGGCCTTGCCTGGTCCTCGGACTCAAGCCTATGGGGAAACCAAGTACAGAAAAGAAATCTCACAAGTTTTGGACAGAACCAAGGCCTTGCATGGTCCTCGGACTCAAGCCTATGGGAAAACCAAGTACATAAAAGAAATCTTATAAGTTTTGGACAGAACCAAGGCCTTGCATGGTCCTCGGACTCAAGACTATGGGTAAACCAAGTACATAAAAGAAATCTTATAAGTTTTGGACAGAACCAAGGCCTTGCATGGTCCACGGACTCAAGCCTACGGGGAAACCAAGTACATAAAAGAAATCTTATAAGTTTTGGACAGAACCAAGGCCTTGCATGGTCCTCGGACTCAAGCCTATGGGGAAACCAAGTACATAAAAGAAATCTTACAAGTTTTGGACAGAACCAAGGCCTTGCATGGTCCACGGACTCAAGCCTATGGGGAAACCAAGTACATAGAAAGATCATATGTTTTGGACAGAACCAAGGCCTTGCATGGTCCTCGGACTCAACCTATGGGGAAACCAATACATAAAAGGAAATCTACAGTTTTGGACAAGAACCAAGGCCTTTGCATGGTCCACGGACTCAAGCCTATGGGCAAACCAAGTACATAAAAGAAATCTTATAAGTTTTGGACAGAACCAAGGCCTTGCATGGTCCACGGACTCAAGCCTATGGGGAAATCAAGTACATAAAAAGAAATCTTACAAGTTTTGGACAGAACCAAGGCCTTGCATGGTCCACGGACTCAAGCCTATGGGGAAACCAAGTACATCAAAAGAAATCTTACAAGTTTTGGACAGAACCAAGTCCTTGCATGGTCCTCGGACTCAAGCCTATGGGGAAACAAAGTACATAAAAGAAATCTTATAAGTTTTGGACAGAACCAAGGCCTTGCATGGTCCTCGGACTCAAGCCTATGGGGAAACTAAGTACATAAAAGAAATCTTATAAGTTTTGGACAGAACTAAGGCCTTGCATGGTCCTCGGAATCAAGCCTATGGGGAAACCAAGTACATAAAAAGAAATCTTACAAGTTTTGGACAGAATCAAGGCCTTGCATGGTCCTCGGACTCAAGCCTATGGGGAAACCAAGTACATAAAAGAAATCTTATAAGTTTTGGACAGAACCAAGGGCTTGCATGGTCCACGGACTCAAGCCTACGGGGAAACCAAGTACATAAAAGAAATCTTATAAGTTTTGGACAGAACCAAGGCCTTGCATGGTCCACGGACCCAAGCCTATGGGGAAACCAAGTACATAAAAAGAAATCTTACAAGTTTTGGACAGAATCAAGGCCTTGCATGGTCCTCGGACTCAAGCCTATGGGGAAACCAAGTACAAAAAAGAAATCTTATAATTTTTGGACAGAACCAAGGCCTTGCATGGTCCACGGACTCAAGCCTACGGGGAAACCAAGTACATAAAAGAAATCTTATAAGTTTTGGACAGAACCAAGGCCTTGCATGGTCCTCGGACTCAAGCCTATGGGGAAACCAAGTACATAAAAGAAATCTTACAAGTTTTGGACAGAACCAAGGCCTTGCATGGTCCACGGACTCAAGCCTACAGGGAAACCAAGTACATAAAAGAAAATCTTACAAGTTTGGACAGGAACCAAGGCCTTGCATGGGTCCACGGACTCAAGCCTTATGGGAAA
>NC_044909.1:4608947-4815489 GCF_001633185.2 Quercus lobata | reverse complement strand
CATAAAAAGAATCTTACAAGTTTTGGACAGAACCAAGGCCTTGCATGGTCCTCGGACTCAAGCCTATGGGGAAACCAAGTACATAAAAGAAATCTTATAAGTTTTGGACAGAACCAAGGCCTTGCATGGTCCACGGACTCAAGCCTACAGGGAAACCAAGTACGTAAAAGAAATCTTATAAGTTTTGGACAGAACCAAGGCCTTGCATAGTCCTCGGACTCAAGCCTATGGGTAAACCAAGTACATAAAAAGAAATCTTACAAGTTTTGGACAGAACCAAGGCCTTGCATGGTCCTCGGACTCAAGCCTAGGGGGAAACCAAGTACACAAAATAAAAACTGTTACTAGAGCATTAAAATCCATCCGAAGGGAACTTCTCGTTAACAGTTAGGTCAATCCTTTAATTGCACGGGTTACACGGTCCACCCTCAGATCCCCAGTGGCAAAGGAGCTGATACGATACGGCACAGTATGTTATCCCAAGGGCACGAACCAAGTCCATCGCTGCTCGGCTGCTCTCTCGGATATTCGTCTAGCGTGCATCACGCAGCGCTCAGCAGCTATCTCGGTTAGTTCCACGAATTCAATCTATTGAGGATTACCATTGTTATATTTGACAATATTTGCGAGTTTAAACTAATAGGATTTTGTATTAAAGTGTTCTTCCGTCCAGAATATTGTTAAAGGCATGTTTTGACTTAATATTCAGACCCAAAGTGGTTGTTGCAAAAAAATATGTATAAAGAAATAAACACATCTTTTATTAAGACAAAAGAATAGTACAGTGTACAATAAAAGCTGAAACCAGCTTACATTAGAGTTAACTGCGTAAGCAAAAGAAAAGTACAAAAGAGTGAAGATGATGCCGAGGAGATATCTCAGAGGAGAGGTTGGCTACTGTTCCATGATGTCGTCTAAGGAAACTATTCCTCGACGCTTCTACATGCCCATAACTCAGGCAGCCAAAGAACCTGACCTCAGTCTAACACCATCTACAGAAAAGATGCAGGGAGCCGGAAGTTAGGAAGCCCCCGCAGAAATTTGCCTGCTACAAGGTAGACGGCGCTGATGGCGGAAATTCCGTCTCCGAGCATGCCAAAAATCTGGCATGACCAGAACCTGCTTCGGATTTTGACTAAAAAAGGGAGAAACATCCTTTCCCCTCTCTCGAACTAAAATATTCTCTCGAGTCTACGCCTCCTTGGCCCGTACCTCACTATCTGGAATCTCAAGAGAACACGACGCTTTTGTGGCGGAGAGAGCTCCTTTGCCCCAATCCTCGCCTCAAACATGATGTACTGAGAGAAAAGACTGAAGAATTTGTGCGAAGGTAAAGCAACTCTCTCTCCTATTTATTTAAAAGATGAGGTGATGGCATTTAATTCACGCAGCGTCCCAAGGAACGCTACAGACAAAATGTCTCCGGCTCGATCTCCCATGCCGTCTGCAACCTTAAGATTAAAGGAGCCTCGTGAAGGCGCACCTCGAATACTGGGACACCAAAAAGTACCGCGTGACCAAAAACTACGGAAATGCCTCTAAATCTGTGGGCCTAATAAATTCGCGGTCCAGGCCCGTTCAGCATGGAAGCCCACGGACTATGACCCACACCAAGGAATAACCTTCGCCGAGGACAACTACTTGCTCGGCAGATTATGAGACACCCGAGGAAAGGGCATAAAGTTTTGGACAGAACCAAGGCCTTGTATGGTCCTCGGACTCAAGCCTATGGGGAAACCAAGTACAAAAAAATTATTATTATTAAAGTTTTGGACAGAACCAAGGCCTTGTATGGTCCTCGGACTCAAGCCTATGGGGAAACCAAGTACAAAAAAAAAAAATTTATTATTATTAAAGTTTTGGACAGAACCAAGGCCTTGTATGGTCCTCGGACTCAAGCCTATGGGGAAACCAAGTACAAAAAAAAAATTATTATTATTAAAAGTTTTTGACAGAACCAAGGCCTTGTATGGTCCTCGGACTCAAGCCTATGGGGAAACCAAGTACAAAAAATTATTATTATTAAAGTTTTGGACAGAACCAAGGCCTTGTATGTCCTCGGACTCAAGCCTATGGGGAAACCAAATACAAAAGTTATTATTATTAAAGTTTTGGACAGAACCAAGGCCTTGTATGGTCCTCGGACTCAAGCTATGGGGAAACCAAGTACAAAAAAAATTATTATATTAAAGTTTTGGACAGAACAAGGCCTTGTATGTCCTCGGACCCGAGCCAGGGAGGTAAGTATTACTTTATTGGTCTGCCTTATCATGCCAAGCACTTCCATTAAAGTTATGGCAACATCTTTTTATTATTAAGTATTTGGTCTTAGTCGTCATTGATTTAGATGCTATATGATTGTGCCGAGCGGCGCTTACAAAATTTAAAAAAACAAAGAGACAGAACATGCAAAGTGAAATAAAAACAAGTTTTATTAATATGAAAAATTATTACAATGTACAAAAGAGGCTTCAACCAGCCTATACAAAAGAGGGGCTGCCGAAGCAGTACTAAACATCCACAGTACAGATAAGCAAACGGTCAAGCGCCTTTTTAAACTTGTCTTCAAGGTCTCTCCAATCTCTGCCTCATTGTGCTCATACTAAAGAGAAGAACTCACTTCAAAAAAAAAAAAAAGAACGAAGAAGAAGGAAATAGTAAGGAAGAAATCAATGAAGAAGATGGAGGACATGAGTAAGGGAAGGAGGAGAAGAAGAGTGGGAGAAATGAAAAGACAAAGAGAGGAGCAAAAGAGGGAGAAGGACAGCACCAGGGCGGAACTGGTGTTGGGAAGACTATAAGAGGAAGGCGGAGGAAGGCACCAGTAAGCAAAGAAGGGGAGAAGCAGAAGCACTTCGCCCCTGCCTCAGCCCTGACTCCTAACACACTGGTGCCATGTTAGGTACGCTCGTGAGGAGCCGAGTGGTGCTGGTATTGGGTGTTCTCGACTCAGCCACGCTGAGAATTCGACATGACGAGCCCCTGCTTCGGATTTTGTCTGAAAGAGAGGCGGGACAGATCTTAAGTCTGCGCCACCCTTGCCCCGATCGAGCCATTTCAAGCTTTATTGGAACATGGTGTTTTGAGGAGGGGCATGGTACCTTCATCTTTCGTTATGGTGGGCATGTACTGATATGGTGTATAACAAACGGGCTAAGCAGGCGCTAGAGGAGGCTACGGGTTTCAGATTTCAGAAGGAAAGAGAGGAGTCTGCACGAAAGTGATGGCCTCCTGCTTGCCTTCTTATAGGAAGGGCAGAACGGAGGGTATTAAATGCATTCAAGCTTCCCAAAGGAATCCGAAAAAAAAAGAGGCGTCCGTTCCATTTCCCCACCTTATCAGATGAGCCGCCGGACATAAATGAGCCTCGTAAAGGGGATTCATTAAGGGCGCGTCTGGGACAACCAAGCGGCAGGAACAGATCGCGAGCAGATTAAAAGGAATCCCTTGAAAACCGGCTAACTTCCTGGACAAGTGGAAAACCGCTCACATAAATGCGGGATTGAACTAAGTAAGCCACGTTAAGGGCCCGGGTTCGCCAAAACCCTCCTTCCCAACCCGGAAGTCGGATAGAAGGGTTTTGAGGGGCTATTGTGGGGCCCAATAATTTAAGGACCAAGCCCAATCGCTCCTGGAAAATTCGAAAGCCCAATCCGAGGAGGGCTGTGGCCCAAGCTCTACGTTACCGAGCACAAAACAACTTTGGAAGGCAGCCGAGGACAGTTTAGTCCTCGGCAGATCCAGAACCCCATCGGAATTAAGGGGTAAAACTGGTATAGGGACGAATTTGTAAGGAGATCCAAAATATCTTGGAGAAGTTACCCTTACCACCCTTCCAGATAAGACCTAACACATGACAGAGCCGTACTCTGCAGCCTTATCTACCATCCTCAACAATTCTGGGATTAGACGGATGGGACAAGTATCCGTCTTGTAAAGATTGACCCTACACGTGGACGAAGGACAATTAACGCAGAGGAGTATAAAAGAAGAAAGTAAGCAAATCTAAGAGGGAGCCCAGCCTACCCTCAAAAAGAGAAGGATCAGATGGGGGAGAACCTCTCAACAACACCAGACTTCACTGAAGAAAGTCCGTCGTTGGATAATCGGGGAATGGCTTCAATGGTCCTCGGATCAACTCCGAGGAGTCCCATCCCATAGGGTGCGACGTCTTAGGGTTTAAATGTTCAAGCCCAACTCCTTTTTCTACCTGAACTCTTCTAAAACCGGGATCGGACATCGCCCCGTGACTAATGGCTAGCTTTTCAAGCCCACTCTCTACAAATCATATTGTGAGGGATCTTTCATGCGTGAGCCCAACATCCTTATTGGGCCGCCGGAAAATCGTGTCCTTACACATATATATTTATGAGAGAGAGAGAGAGAGAGAGAGAGAGAGAGAGAATCTAGTTTTATACCATGTTCATTTGGGAAAAAAAAATTGCCTTTTGATTTTTATCGTAGTCTTTTTATAAAACATTTAATAGAAATAAAATTTTATTTAAAAGCATATTATTATCTTTTTGTTATACATTTAACATAAAAATTACTAAAAAATATATCTTTTACGCCATATTTAGCAAATAAGCCATTAAAACATTATGGAACACCGAACACCGGACACACAATTTCTACTTAAAACATTATGGAACACCGAACACCGAACACACAATTTCTACTTGGTCATAGAGATCAGCCCTCCTAGAAAGGATTTTTTGGGTCCATCCCATGAGTTTATGTGACATCTTTTATTCTTTTTCCCTATTCTTATGAAAACTTGTAAAAACCGCTAAAGCCTTTTACAAAAAACAACTAGCTGCCAATTGTGTGAAAGCATGCACCAACTTTTTTCCCTTTTCCCACATATAAACATGGTTTTTCCCCTCTGAACCCAAATTCTGAGTGTCCTTCCTTGCATTCTCATGCTCTTTTAATATGATTAATTAAGGGTCCGTTTGGATACAACTGAAAACTGAAAACTAAAAAACACTGTAGCAAAATAATTTTTAAATGTGTAAATAGTACCGTGGGACCCATTTTTAATGAAAATGTTGTTGAAAAGTGAAATTTGTGGGTACTGGGTGTGCACTGATTTGCTGAAAAAGAGTGAGAAAAGTCAAACTTTGCGGCTACTGTTCATGAACAGTAGCCGTAAGTCTCACAAATGCGTGCAAAAAAAAAAAAAAGAAAAAAAAAAAGAGGCCAAACGCAGACGCTGGGTTTTTCAACCCAATCCAAACATAACCTAAATGTTGTCTTGATAATTTTTTGTCTATAATTTTTCTTGAAATCATTCATTTCATCTGTATTAACCCTAGTAGGAGTTGATTTTTTTTTTTTTTAATAATTTTATAAGTTGGTGCACTGTCAAGACAACAAAAAGGAATATATATATATATATATATATATATATATATAATTATTGAGCCATCCATTTCTTGGTGCAAGGCTTAACATCTATACAAAACTCAACATCTTTTTGCATCTACCTTGCAGGACTTATATGGGTTTGGGTTTTGGATCATTTAGATCATCTTGAAGATTTAAGAATTGATGAATTTCATGAGTGAATAACATAAACATAAAATATGGGGATATGAATCAGTCCTTTCCTCCTTGGGAGGACCTTCTCATCACCAGTACTAACCGGGCCAAATTCTATTTCCATTCTTAAAAGGATCGGTTAACTAGGTTGGCAAATCGTACATGAACAAAACATGTTTTGTAAGTTGTTTTAGTATTTTATTTTAGAAGAAAAGACAGCTACCAGGTACTGCTATTAATTGCCTTCAATTTGTGACTTCCATACTTTTCGAAGAGGGCAATAAGCTACGTGTAGGTCAAGTAATCAGATTAGGGAGATTTAATCTCAAGTATCACTACAAAAAAAGGGGTCTATAGCCGTGTTTCAAAAACGTGGCTATAGACCCCAAAAACATGGCTATAGGCTAGAGCCGCGTTTACAAACCCGACCTTAAACAACGCAGCAATAGGCCTATAGCCGCGTTTTTGTAACTGCGGCCAAAGGTCAGACCTATAGCTGCGTTTTTAGAAACGCAGGTATAGGCTGAGACTTATAGCCGCATTTTTAAAAAATGCGGCTACAGACCAACTTTGAGCCGCGTTTATAACCGTGGTTATAGCTTCGGACCTATAGCTGCGTTTTTAAAAACACAGCTATAGGTTTTTTTTTTTTTTTAATTCTGGGTTTTTTTTTCCCCAGAAAATTCAAAATTAAACACAACATACTCCCAATACAAACACACCTAGAAAATTCAAAATACGCAGGCTATCCACTTCATTCAAAATTTTCAGCATCTCCTCCATTTTCTTACTAACTAAACATAATAATAATAATAAAAATAGATCTATAGACAAATCAGTGTTCTTGAGATGAAGAAAAATAAAAATAAGAAGAAGAAGTACGTAGCTGCAAAGAAACAAAGAGAAGAAAAAAAAAAGTTGTGCTGGAGTGAAGAAGGAAAATTAAAAAAAAAAAAAAAAAAGAACTTGGCGTGACTTGCAGAAGAAAGGAGCAAAAAAAGAAGAAAAAAAAAAGAAAAAGGAAAAAAAGAAGAAGAAGCAGTAGCTCCAAAGAATCAAAGGAAAAAAAAAAAAAAAAAAGAGTTACCCAAATGTGAAAAAGGAAGGAAAAAAAAGAAAGAAAGAAGAAACTGGAGAGTAGTTACGGTGGAGTGAAGAATGAAGAAAGAAGAAAGAAAGAAAGAAAGAGTATAGAAAGAAAAGATGAAAGTGGGGGTAGGTGGAGATGTAGGTGGGAAAGGGGTGGTAAAAAAAATTTTGGGTGTTACATATAGATGCGTTTTTGAAAAACGCGGCTATAGACCACCGTTTCAAAAAAAATTATACAGCTGAACCTATAGCCGCATTTTTAAAAACGCTGTTATAGCTGTGTTTTTTATAAACGCGGCTATAGGTCAACCTTTAAAAAAATTTATTCTACTGGACCTATAGTCGCTTTTTTCAAAAACGCGGCTATAAAAAAAGAGGCTTTTATATTTTATATATATATATATATATATATAAAGTTTTTTAACACAATCTCTAGAACCAAATAGAAAATAACTCATCATTTCTTCTCATTCAAATTCCATATAGCCTAGTTTTATATCTTGAAACTCAAATTCCCATTAAAAAGATATAGAAGAAGAAGAGAATCATGTCATAATTTACAAATTTTACCAACTTAAATAATCAAAAAAGAAATAACAAAAAAAAATTGGTAGAAAAAAATAACGAAATTTGCAATTTAGCATTTAGGTTTTTGAGTTCTTTAATTAATTGAGCCAGTTTGCAATGTGTTATATATAAAGTTCTCCAACACAATCTCTTGAACCAAAAAGAAAATAGCCCATCATTTCTTCTCATTCAAATTCCATATAGCTTGGTTTTATCTCTCAAAACTCAAATCCCCATTAAAAAGATATAGAAGAAGAAGAGAATCATGTTCATAATTCACAAATTTTGCCAACATAAATAATAACAAAAAATAACAAAAAAAAATTGGGAGAAAAAATAACGAAATTTGCAATTATGTTTTAGAGTTCTTTAATTAATTGAGCCAGTTTTCATTATTCTGGAGGGAGATTCTTTGAAAACACTTTTTAAAACTAGTTTCTTTGATGGGAATTGTGGGGAAAAAAATCTACGGTTTCTCTTAATGATATGTTGTTTTATCATGTTTTTGGTCCCTAGTGGATTAGGGAGTGCCAATATTTTTATTATTATTATTATTATTATTTTTTTTTTTTTTTTTTTGGTTGAGAATATGGGGGTGCCAATTTCAAATTGGGGAGCTAGGTACAAATTTATTGGACCCAAATATTTTATAAATTTTTTCTAGGGAGGTCATGGTCCCATTAAATCTCCTATATTTTTTGTTACATTAAGTATGTGTTTGGATCCACAATTTGACCCACGTTTTGTGGTTACGTTTGGAAAATGCTGGGACCTAGCACGCTACACGCTGAGGAAATGCAAGCTGAAAGTTGAGGAAACGTAAGCTGAAGAGAGCTAAAACGCAAGCAGTACGCACCGTTTCATTTAAACGCATGTTTCAGTACTGTTCATGGGCACCAATCTCATAGAGACACATCGTTTCATTAAAACGGTCAAGGCTCTTGCATGTACTATTCATGCTAGTTTGTAAGTTATGTGAACAACGGTGCGCTCAACTCTGATGAACACGGTGCGCAACTCTGTTCATTGCACAAGCATTAGTTGGAGAATTTTAAGATCAAAACGGTGCGCAACTCTCAACGGCTCTTTTCATTCTCTTCTCCTGGGATCTTTACTCTCAACTACCGTGGTAGAATGCCTTCAAGGCTCTTCAATGAGAAGTCTGAATCGTCTTTAATGAGTTGCACCTACCCACCAACCACAAAACCATCAAAACAAAACACACACAGTACAAGCAAACCCATTGCGCAGAACTCTCTGAAATGATCCCCTCTGTTCTTCATCAGTAGCAGCTCACCTTCTCTTTGCTTGGGACATCATTGCCGCCACTGTGGGTCTCTACATTCACGGGTAAGTTGTGTCTAACTTCTCATGCTCTCTGATCTGTTGGTGTATTAATGTATTGTTTTCCATGAGGCTTCATCAATCTGTGGTTTTTTGTGTTCAATGTTTGTGTGTGGTTTTTATGTTCAACGTTTGTGTGTGGTTCTTTACAATTTTCCATGACACTAGTATGTGGGTTTCTTGATCCTTCGTGTAATACCATTGTGTCTCTTCCTACCTCTGTTGTATTTGGATATATGTGAGTTTACTTTGCATTTTTCATGTGGGCATTCTAACTGAAAAAAGATATGCACATGAACTGTTTGTTGAAATGCTTCAATGAGTATAGAAGAAAGTTGTAGCAAAAATGGTTAAGGAGAAATCAAAGGATTGTGGTAGTAATGATCCGAGAGCTGACTGGAAAGAACCTAAGGAACTACAAGCTTTTTGTGAGTTCTGTGTTGTTCAAGTCATAGACGGCAAGAGGAAATGAGGATTTTTGACCAAAACTAGGGTTGATGCAGTGATTAAGCAGTTGGGTGCCATGGGAAAAGTGATGACTCACCTGCAGATCAAAAACAAATGGGATCATTTGAAAAAAGAGTGGAAGCAGTATAACGAGTGTTTTGACAATGACACTGGGTTTGGTTATGATGCTGGAACTGGGATGTTTGAGGCCAGTGATGAGTGGTGGACCTGAAAGATTGCAGTTAGTTCACTTTACATAATTGTGAAAATTTCTAACTACTGGTTGTCCACATGTAGGCATGTCCCAATGCAAAAACCTTTAAAAATAAAGGTTTGCCGAATCGTGACTTCCTGAACATCATGTTTGGAGGCACAGTTGCATCGGAAAAAAATGCGTTCTGCACGAGCGGTCAAATACCAAAGGAAACCACCGAAGGATCTGGGGACTCCACTGATAGCGCAGACTTTGTTGACCCCAATGTGAACCCTTTGTGAATGTTGACGCAATGAAGGTTGAAGGCCCATCATCATCGCGGGCATGACCGGCAGTGACTAAGGGGAAAGGCTTGGCAACCAGTGTCCACCTTTTCAAGGAAATTTGCAAAAAATCAAGAAAAAAGCGTTCAGTTGCGCAAGAGATGTCTGACTCTTTGAAAAGCATCTCAGATGTTATTGTTGAGAGTAGAATTGTAAGTACACGTATGGATATTGCTTCCACAGCAACTACTCAGGTTAAAGCAATTCTGGATATGGTGTTGAGTCTTCCCGAGGTGCACTCGGGTCATTACCTTCATTTGTTCAGCACCCTCTACTTCATGGAAAAAGAGCGAGGTAGGCACATGTTTGCTGCACTTGGCGATGACAAGGACGTCCAACTGAAGTGGCTAGAAAAAGAGTACCAAAGGCACCCTGAATTTCATTTTTAGTGAAGGAAAGGGGATTGTCTTCATAGAAACATGGGCTTGGTGTAGTAATCGGATTTTTAGTGTTGTACCTATTGCACTATTTTTTTTCTTTTTTTTTATTACTAGAAACTAAAGCTTACCATGGGTGTGTATGTAATATAATGGTCATCATTCCTATGTCAACTTCTTGGTATATTTATATATGTTTTCCCAATGCCTCTTTTAGCTGACTTTTTTGTATTTTTGATGGTTATGCACTGTTATTTGTGGTAAAATTTGATGATGCTCATTTATGATTGGAAAGAAGAAGTCATGGGATATATATAATCATTGAAGCATGTTCTGTGTGCTTTGGTTGTTTTTTGGTTCTGTCAATAAGTCTGCTGCAACATTTTGTTCATTAGGGATGCCTATTTTTTCTGCCCTTGCTTTGTTTGTGAGATCTTTGAGGTAGTTTTCTCAATAAGCTATTTGGATCCTAAGAAACTGAAAATATGTTTTTTTTTTAGTTTTTTTTTTTTTTTTGAATCACGTGTTCGATATTTCTCTTAGGTTGATATTACTGGATCTGTATTTATCAGGAAAAAGATGTTAATTTTTTATGTATTTGTATGCGAAATGTTTTAGAGCTTATTGAAAGCTTTGGATGTAGGTAATAAATTTTGATGCTTTAGTTAATATATTTTCTCTCGTTAAAATGAATGTGTTTGTGCATTGAATATTTGAATGCATGTATGTGGTTCACTACAAGAAGTATTTCAACTGCAAGAGCAAGATGCTAAAGAAACGCATGATGTAACTGTCATTCCTTTGAAAGAATTGCATTTGGATTGCGTACCCAAATTGAAATGTGTATGGAATAAAGACCCCCAAGGAATTTCTAATTTTCCAATCCTTATTGGCTCAGGCCCCTTATTGTTTGTTCTACAAAGAGGATCATGTAATATTTGGAACTTGCAAACTTTTGTGGTGATGGGAATGACTGTGTGTTATTTGTTCCCTGATTATATCAAATTCTTTACTCTCTCTTATCTTGAACCTGTATGAGTGGGTGGGAGGAGCTTACTGGATTCTTCTTTTTGCATTACAAATTGATTAGTTAGAGCAGTTATCATTTGCAGAATGACCATTTATATTTCCTTTGTTTTACATGGTATTTTGATATCAGTTCAATTTTGTTTTTTTATAAAATTTATAATAATAAATATGTTTAGGAAACGGTTGGTGTCTTGTTCTATCACGATCAAGTCTGTGGATCTCCTTTGCAGGCTGAAGTTACCATTTCAAAGCTAACAGAGGAGAGGAGTTCAAGCATTCAGATATAAGAGCCTAACAAAAAGAAACTTGTAACTTCTTGAACTCCATTCTTTTCTTATAGTTTCTTTTGGTATGCTTAAAGTCGGTGAGTTCTACCATAAGCATTGCAATGCTTCTTCTTTTTTCCCCCTCCTAGTGCAACAGGATTTATCAACTTATATGTTCACTATCTGCATATCAGTGAGTATTAAGTTTATTAAAAAGTTTTAGGTCCTGCCCCTTTCTATAGAGACCAGCAGCTCACTTGTCCCCAATTTCTTTTTAGCATCTATGAATTCCTCCTTTGCTTTTCCAAAAAAAGAAGAAGGATGGTATAGCTTTGAGTACTTTTAAATTTTTAATAGCACCTCTAAGAAAAATGACTCAGATGAAAGGAAAATAGATTTTTGACCCAGCTGGAGAACTTTTCTTCTAGAACTGCCTTTAATTTATCTTTCTCATGGTGCTGAGTTTGTGATTCTGAGAAACTCATTACTTAGTCTGTGGGAGAAGATCCTATTATTATGCATACAAGGTTTTTGTATTAGGATGTATAGTGTATCTCTATGAAATATTAACAGATGGCGTGGCTTTGCTAAATGCAAGCTTCATTTGCAACCACTGCAGTGTGCCTTTTCAAGTAACTAAAGAGCAGGTGGTACTTTAATTCAAAAACAACAAAAGAGAGAGTCAATATTGTACTGGTCTGTTTCATAACATTATATATAGCATAGTATTACATATTAAGCTGTACAAATTGAACTCCAGGGCTACGCGTTTGACTGATTGCAACCATTTATTAGCCAACTTTTTCTATAATGTGCAAATGCTTCACTTACCCCCCTTAATGACTGTCTTATCGCTTTACTTTGTATTAAACATGTCATTACTTCTTTAATGGGGCATTTGAGTTTTTCTTTCTCCATATCTTGCAGGCAAAATTGAGCAAAAAAGGACAGATTAGAGGAGACTCTCAAGAGTCGGATTTCCTTTTCTATTTGTTTGTATGGTAGCCATCACCAGTGTTGTGCTTGGTTACCTTTTAGACCCTCTAACACTTCAGAAAGCATCAACACTATATGATTAATTCCTAGCTAGTTAATTAGAGATATAGGTATAGGAATCTCTTCCTAATTATAAATTTTCACTTATATTTTAGTCAGTATGTTCTTTCTAGCCAATTTACTCTGAATGGAATATAACTTACATAATAAAAGTGTGTTATGTCTGTGAGTATACCAGTTTTTTTTAATTTTCACTTTGGCTACCAAAATTTTATTGAGCGGTTAGGCATGGTTTTTGAATTCATTATCAGCTCTTTACTCAACACCACCTTTCACTAGCCATAACGAATTGATAG
Organism: Quercus lobata; assembly: GCF_001633185.2. Lineage (NCBI taxonomy): Eukaryota > Viridiplantae > Streptophyta > Magnoliopsida > Fagales > Fagaceae > Quercus > Quercus lobata. The sequence continues at coordinate 4,802,937 of NC_044909.1, read as the reverse complement.
ACCATTGGTTGGGTCTATTTCTATTCAATTTGAAGTTTGTGCTTTCAAAAACTAGAAAGGAGCATGAGGCTTATAAATAACGGACACACGGAAACACTTGTAGGGAAAAAAAACACTTTTCTAAAGTCAACAAACAACAACTAGACCAAACTCAAGCCTTTTCTCTGGCTGTAAACTGTAAGTGATATCAAAACTCAAAACAAAAAGCCTTTATTTTCAAGTTCTGTTATCACTTCTCATGTTTCTTCATCTGGGTCTCTCTTTATTGGAAATCTCTCTATGCCCTTACTTGCTTTTATTTTTTTATTTGTTTTTTTCATCTTTCATAAGCATTACAGTCTTTCATTTGATTTATTTTCTTGCTGAATAATCATATTCTGATAGGTTTAGGGAAAAGGAAATGGGGTACATGTTGTGTATTTCCCTTGCTTTTTAAGTGGGAAACACAGACAAGAAAAAAAGGGGTTTGTGAATTGATTGTGGAAAGTTGGTTGGGGATTTTAGGCATCTGGGTTTTTTCAAAATAGTATAAAAGTTTGATTTTTTAATATTTTAATTTTTTTTTTTTTTTGTGGTGGGTTTTGATGAAAGTGAGGGATTTTGTAGGTTTTTAATGAGAGCATAAAGCTTCGTGTGGGTTTTTATGTTGGGTTTTTGAGACTGAGATATAAAGTTTTTTGGTTTTTGACTTTCAAATGAGAAGGGGGTTTTGGCCCCCCTTTTTGTTCTGGGTTTTCTTGTGTGGCATTATTGTTGGACAGGGTTTGTGAAGGTTTTGGTAACTAAAATTAACTTGAGATTAATTTGTAATGTCCTTCCACCATCCAAGTTAATTTCCAAAATATTAGATTAACCTCAAATTCAGATACTGGTTAGTGCTCACAGATTTTGTTTTTCTTGTAATTAAGGATATGCACTGCAAATGATTTCATAGTTTAGTATCGATTGCAGAATTTTAATATTTGGGGTGCAGATTGCAAATGCCCATTTAGATGTAATTGACCCATAATTTCAAAAGTATACCATGCTTTATTTTCCAATAATGCACTCTAAGGCATCATCTTGGTTTTCCTTTTTCACTTTAAAAGTCATCTCTGTCTATTGCTTTGACAATTAAAGCCTGTGAATTTGACACTCAACTTTTGAATGCCTCCATTACTATTCACTTGCTCTCAGAAACTAGTCACTTTCTTCCCAAAAATTAAAAAAAAAAACAATAACATTTCCAAAACAAAACCTATAAAACTACCAAGGAATAACACACTGTAAAAAAGAACTAATGAACACTTCCAAAGTTGATATATAATTCCTTTAGTATAGTTCCACCTTGTGCTTGTGGTTTAGCAGTTTAATCAATTGGTTTTAATGTCTATTATTTGTTCTATAACCAGTGCTTATACTATTTTCTGTTTATTATTTCTTCTTGGTTTTGTAGCATTTGATATCTTAACACTTTCAAGGCTTTGAATTTTAAGCTCGACTTCATACAGGTCATTGTTCAATAGCTGTAAAGCAGTCAAAGTTATACAAAACGATGGATTTGCTAAACGACTCATTTGATTTCCAGTACCAATGAGTTTCTATACTTTCCCCTCTAGATGAACCTACAATTTTTAGAAATCTTGGATGAAATAGTGAAAGCATATGCTTAGGATTATTAATTTATTGGTACCACCATAGTTTGAGCCTAATACTAATATTCAATAAAATTTAACAATTTGTTTTTAGCCTACATATTATAGTATCACATTCGTATTTGTACATGCAATTAAAGTCGGTAACATATGCAGGGACGCAGACTTCTACCTGAGTGACGACATTGTACTCGTAGCATATCTAGCCGTGTGTGCATATCTAGCTTACGTGGAGACCTATATGACCAAAGTACCATTGCATACGAATATACAAACAAAGTATGAATGGGTACAGTACATATTAACTGGAAATGAGAAGAAATGTCGAAGACAGTTTAGAATGTCAAGCCATGTGTTTGGACAATTGTGTAATACACTGCGCCAGAATGGATATAACGGTACTAGAAGAGTTTGCTTGGAAGAGTCTCTAGTAATGACATTGGTGGTACTTGGTCATGCTGAGGGTAACAAAATGGTGCAAGATAGATTTCGGCACTCGGGTAAGACAGTGCATCGACACGTGGCCATGGTAGTTACATTGTTAGCCACTGTTATGGCAGTGGACATTATCAAGCTTGCTGATCGTACATTTCGGGACATGCCAGAACATATTCAGCATTCAAATCGATATTGGCCACATTTCAAGGTACTTTGTGAATTTGGTATCTTGACTTGATTTTATTCAAATTATCTTTATTTTCCAATACCACGTATTTCATTTCACATGGTATTTTTGTGGCAATGGTTAGGGTTGCATTTGTGCGATTGATGGGGTCCACGTCCCTGTGGTCGTACCAGTTGATGAGCAACACCCGTACTATGGCAGGAAGGGGATCACCACAACAAATTGCATGTGCGCATGTGACTTTGACATGAAGTTCACATTCGCATGTGTTGGATGGGAAGGGTCAGTGCATGACACGAGGATTTTTTTAAGCTGCCTCAATAATGAGAGTTACAACTTCCTAAAAGCTCCAGCTAGTTTGTAAATATGCAGTTTAATTACAGTATTAAAGTATGTATTAATGTAGTGAAAATGTTAATGTAATAAACGTGTTCATTTGTAGGAAAGTATTATCTGGTTGATTCAGAGTACCCTATGAGGAAAGGGTTCCTTGCACCATTTAATTATCTCCATTCATCACTCTGTTCAGTCATAGAACGAACTTTTGGAGTTTGGAAGAGTAAATGGAAAATTTTGAGAAATATGTCAGCCTTTTGTACACACACTCAAGGTCGCATCATTGTTACTACAATGGTTCTTCGTAATTTCGTTAGAGCACATGAGATAAATAAAGACGTTGAATGTTCCAGATCTACAGGGGGCACATCTGGACATAGTGAGAGAGGTCATTACGATGGCACATGCAATCTCAATGTTGGACGAACCTGAGATGAAACAGGTTTATGACAATAACATCGATATGTGCAGACGATAACTGATTATGGTGACCATTATTTTTGGAGCTAAAGCAAGTTAGTGTGGTTGAAAATACCATTAACATTATGGAAATTATTTTGTGGGGACCTTAACTGATGGTTCACAAATTTCAATAATGTAATACCATTTATTATTGTATTGTTAGTAAGCAGAACTGAGGGTTTTAAAAACTTGATTGTAATACCTTTGATTTATGCATTTTTATATATTCGTTACATGTGAAACTCATGGTAAGCTTTAGTTTCTACCAATAAAAAAAAAAAATAGTGCAACAAGTACAACACTGAATATCCAATTACTACACCAAGCCTGTGTTCCTATCAAGACAATCCCCTTCCTTCACTAAAAATGAAATTCAGGGTTCCTTTGGTACTCTTTTTCTAGCTACTTTAGTTGGACGTCCTTGTCATCGCCAAGTGCCGCAAACATGTGCTTATCCCGCTCTTTTTCCATAAAGTAGAGGGTGCTAAACAGATGAAGGTAATGACCCGAGTGCACCCCAGGAAGACTCAACACCATGTCCAGAATTGCTTTAACCTGACTAGTTGCTGTGAAAGCAATATCCATACGTGTACTTACACTTCTACTCTCAACAATAACATTTGAGATGCTCTTCAAAGAGTCTGACATCTCTTGCGCAACTGAACGTTTTTTTCTTGATTTCTTGCAAATTGGCTTGAAAATGTGGACACTGGTTGCCAAGCCTTTTCCCTTAGTCACTGCCAGTCCTACCCTCGACGATGATGGACTTTCAACCTCCATTGCGTCAACATTCACAAAGGGTTCACATTGGGGGTCAACAAAGTTCGTGCTATCAACGGAGTCCCAGACCCTTCGGTGGTTTCCTTTGGTGTTTGACCGCTCGTGCAAAACGCATTTTTCCCCGATGCAACCGTGCCTCCAAACATGATGTTCGGGAAGTCACAATTCAGCAAACCTTTATTTTTAAAGGTTTTTGCATTAGGACATGTCTACATATGAACAACCAGTAATTAGAACACAATAATATAAAGTTGTAAACAGTAAAGATTTTCAAAATTATGTAAAGTGAACTAACCATAATCTTTCGGGTCCACCACTCATCACTGGCCTCAAACATTCCCAGTTCCAGCATCATAACCCAACCCAGTGTCATTGTCAAAACACTGGTTATACTGCTTCCACCCTTTTTTCAGATGATTCCATTTGTTTTTAATCTACAGGTGAGTCACCACTTTTCCCATGGCACCCAACTGCTCCATCACTGCATCAACCCCAGTTTTGGTCAAAAATCCTCCTTTCTTCTTGCCGTCTATGACTTGAACAACATAGAACTCACAAAAAGCTTGTAATTCCTTAGGTTCTTTCCAGTCAGCTCTCGGATCATTACTACCACCGTCCTTCGATTTCTTCTTAACCATTTTTGCTACAACTTCCTTCCATACTCATTGAGGCATTTCAACAAATAGCTCATGTGCATATCATTTTTCAATTAGGATGCCCACATGAAAAATGCAAAGTAAACTCACATATATCCAAATACAACAGAGGTAGGAAGAGACACAATGGTATTACACAAAGGATCAAGAAACTCACATACTAGTGTCATGGAAAATTGTAAAGAACCACACACAAACGTTGAACACAAAAACCACATACAAACGTTGAACACAAAAAACCACAGATTGATGAAGCCTCATGGAAAACAATACATTAATACACCAACAGATCAGAGAGCATGAGAAGTTAGACACAACTTACCGGTGAATGCAGAGACCCACAGTGGCGGCAACAATGTCCCAAGCAGAGAGAAGGTGAGCTGCTACTGATGAAGAATAGAGGGGATCTTTTCAGAGAGTTCCGCGTAATGGGTTTGTTTGTACCGTGTGTGCTCTGTTTTGATGGTTTTGTGGTTGGTGGGTAGGTGCAACTCATTGAAGATGATTCGGACTTCTCATTGAAGAGCCTTGAAGGCATTCTGCCATGGTAGTTGAGAGAAAAGATCCCAAAAGAAGAGAATAAAAAGAGTCATTGAGAGTTGCGCACCGTTTTGATCTCAAAATTCTCCAACTAATGCTTGTGCAATGAACAGAGCTGCGTACTGTTTTCATCAAAGTTGAGCACACCGTTGTTCACATAACTTGCAAACTAGCATGAATAGCGCAAGAGCCTTGACCGTTTTAATGAAACGGTGCGTCTCTATGAGATTGGTGTCCATGAACAGTACTGAAACACGTGTTTGGATTAATGAAACGGTGCGTATTGCTTGCGTTTCAGCTCTTTTCAGCTTGCGTTTCCTCAAGGTGTAGCATGCCAAGCATTTTCGAAACATAAATGCAAAACATGGGTCAAATAGTAGATCCTAAACACATACTAAATCAATAGAAAAGTAAGATTGAAATTTCCAACTGGGCTTTGACAATTTTATTAGCTACTTAAAAGCTCGGTCCAATGAAACTAGTTCTGAAGGGGAAAAAGGGTATGAAAACGTGTCTTTCATTTGCTATGGTTACTGATTCTATTGAAATCCACAGTCTTTGGGCCATTTTTATATCAACCTTAGCCCATTCCTTATTTAAAGTTGGGCTAGGACTACAAATGTTCTACACCTTTAATAAATTAACAAGGCCTCAATTTTTCTATGTGATTAGTTGGGCCAACTGGGAATTTCACTTTTTTGATAGTGGCGAATTTGGGTTTGGTCAATCTATAGTATCACTAAAAGCCTTCGGCCTACATTTTAGACGCATGTATTATACAATGAACGATGGTATTAAGTAAAATGCTAACGGATGCCTTTAGAGTATTGGTTAACAATTTATTTAAAAATATATTTTATGGGAAAAAAAATTAATATTTTGACAACTTTTTTAATTTCTCATAAAAGTTGTGTCAAAATTTTCTTAAAATAGATTGTTAACTATTACTGACAGGAATGACGATTCTACATCCCACGGACGAAGATACCATTAATGACGAAGGAAGCATCCTTGACGAAGTCATCAGGAACAATGAAGAAAGCCATCATCACTGACGAAGGCAGGGAGTCATTCAATGCAGTCAATCAATGACCTGAGTAGTTACGAAATCGACCAAGCAGACCGTTGGGAGCCTCTTAAAAGTCTCATTACTAGTCCAGGGGCGTTACTTCAGAAGGCATTAACAACCCCAACGGCTAGCCCCTAAAGCCTCAGGTATAAAGCTATCATACAGTCAATGGAAGGTAAGATATATGCACAAACACTTTGAGAGTACATTCTGATTCTTTACTTTGTTTGGTTATTATCCTAACTTTGGCATCGGAGACGTTGTGGCAGGCACCACACCGGTGACCCTCATCGAGCAAACCTTCGTACACCACAGGGGATTCCATCTGCCCACTCTTACTGACGGATTTGTGTTCCATCAGTTTGGCGCCGTCTGTGGGGACGAGTTTTCAGATTCATACTCGAAAACGTAGTTTCCATCAATTCTCTATATCCAGATGGAATCCAACCCAGATTCAGCAGCCTTGGCCCAGCAAGTTCAAGCCCTTGCAGCCACCATTGAAGAACTCACCAAACAGAACCAGGAAATGAAGCTGCGGCTCCAGCAGGTTCAACAAGCTCAACAGGAAGAAAACCAGTCCAAGGGTAACACGGAGGAAGAAGGGGATAGTCAACGGAGGGAAATCCCCTGGAGACCAACTACTCCGGACGAACAGAACTCAGATCTTCTTCGGGAAATGAGGAAAGAGATGGACGAGCTAAGGAGTGCTATCAAAGAGAAGACAGACCGGAGCGTAGACAAAATGATAAGGGCTACGAATTCGCCTTTCACTGCAGCAGTACTTGAATGCCCCGTGCCGTCAAAGTTTCGCTTGCCTTAATTAGAGCCATTCAATGGACTCAAGGACCCTCAGGATCATCTTAATACCTTTAAGATGACTCTGGGCCTTCAGCAACCACCTGACAAGATATTGTGTCGTTTCTTCCCTACGACTTTCAAAGGAGCTGCAAGAGAATGGTTTACTAAGTTGCCAAACTCGTCCATAGACAACTTCGATCAGCTGAGTAGTGCCTTCTTGTGCCACTTCATAGGAGGACAACGCCCAAGGAGGCCAGTAGATTACTTACTCACCATAAAACAAGGAGAAAAGGAGACTCTGAGGTCATATGTCAAGCGATTCACCCGAGAAACTCTGGAAGTAGACGAAGCTGATGACAAGGTACAACTGACGACCTTCAAAGCAGGGTTGAGATCCGGAGACCTCGTGGCCTCTCTTGCAAAGAACCCCCCGAAGACGATGGCGGAAATGCTCCTGAAGGCACAAAAATACATGAATGCGAAAGACGCCCTAGCTGCCATAAAAGATACCGAAAGGCCAGGAGACAAGGCCAAGAGGGAAGACGACCGTAGGGGGCAAAAGAGAGACAGACTAGATCGTCGGAACAATGACAGGAATAGGAGGAGGGACGACAAAAATCCTCGAACGGTAAAATTTACTCCCTTGGTTATGCCTGTTGATAAGATTTTCACACAAATCAAGGACGAGCACTATCTCAAGTGGCCTAGGCCATTACACTCATCCTCCAACGTTCGTGACAAGAACAAGTATTGCCAGTTCCATAGAGACCACGGCCACAACACAGAAGATTGCAGAGACCTGAAGGAGCAAATAGAGGAACTAATACGGAAAGGGAAGTTACAGAAGCATGTAAAGAAAGGAGAATATGGCAAGTTCAGAAACGACAACCGGACCCAGCGTGAATCCTTCACTCAGGATGACGACCATACTTCCCAGCCTCCACGCAAGGTGATCGGTGAGATAAACACGATCACAGGACCATTCTCAGGAGGATCATTTAGATCACTTAAAAAGGCGTACCATAGACAGGTGAACAGCGTCCACACCATTCCTCCGTCCAAGCACCGACGAACATGCCAGGACGTGTCCTTCAGTGAAGGAGACGCCAGGGGAGTAAAGCAGCCCCACAACGATCCCCTGGTCATAATACTGAATATAGAAGGGTTCAATACCAAAAGGGTCCTCGTTGATAACGGGAGCTCAGCGGACATCATCTACTTCCCAGCTTTCCAGCAGCTAAGATTAGATCCAAAAAGACTTCACCCTTTTGACTCTCCACTCGTCAGCTTCAGTGGAGATAGGGTCTACCCCAGGGGTATAGTGACACTGACGGTGACGGCAGGGACCTACCCATTGCAGTTGACCAAACATGTAGACTTCCTGGTGGTAGATTGCCCCTCATCCTACAATGTCATCATTGGGAGGCCCACCCTCAACAAGTGGAAGGCGGCAACGTCAACCTACTGTTTGAAGGTAAAATTCCCGACAGACAACGGCATGGGTGAAGTGAAAGGCGATCAAGTCCTGGCAAGGGAATGCTATCAGGCCGTACTGGCAGGAAAGGAGAACCACACATGGACGATTGAAGAGAAAGAGGAGGACGGGATGGAGATCCTGGAAACAGTGGAATTGGTAGAAGGAAATGCGGACAAGACGACCAAGATAGGGACGACGCTAAGCCCCGAGATGAGAAAAAGACTCATAAAGTTCCTTAAAGAGAATCTAGATGTCTTTGCGTGGAGTCACGAGGACATGCCGGGCATATCTCCAGGAGTCATCCAGCATAGGTTGAACGTGGATCCCAGCAGGAAGCCCGTTCAGCAGCGACGAAGAACCTTCGCCCCAGAGCGAGATCAGGCAGTTGCAGAGGAAGTAACCAAACTCTTGACGGCTGGATTCATCTGGGAAGTATATTATCCTGAATGGCTCGCCAACGTCGTCCTAGTAAAGAAAGAGAATGGAAAATGGAGAATGTGTGTAGACTTCACCGATCTGAACAAAACCTACCCAAAAGACAGCTTCCCTTTACCACGGATAGACCAACTCGTGGACTCCACCGCCGGACACAAGTTACTGACGTTCATAGACGCCTTCTTAGGGTACAACCAGATAAAGATGGCTGAAGAAGACCAGGAGAAGACAGCCTTCATCACAAGTCAAGGACTCTACTGTTACAAGGTGATGCCTTTTGGGTTGAAAAATGCTGGAGCTACGTATCAGAGAATGGTAAACAAAATGTTCAGCTAACAAATTGGCAGGAACATGGAGGTATACGTGGACGATATGCTCGTCAAGAGTAAGGAAGAGCTCATGCATCTGGACGACTTGGAAGAGACTTTTGTAACCCTCAAAAAACACCAGATGAAGTTGAATCCAAGTAAGTGTGTTTTTGGGGTAGCCTCGGGAAAGTTCTTGGGATTCATGGTGTCCCAGAGAAGAATAGAAGCAAATCCAGAGAAAGTACGAGCTATCATTGACATGGCCTCACCCAAAACCATCAAGGATGTACAAAAACTCACAGGAAGGATAGCAGCTTTAAACAAGTTCGTCTCCAGGGCCACCGACAAATGCCTGCCATTCTTTAAAACCTTGAAGCAGGCTTTTGCTTGGACCGATGAGTGCAAAGCAGCGTTCTAAGAGCTGAAGCAATATCTGAGCAGTCCACCTCTCTTGAGCTCGTCCAAAGAAGGAGAGAACCTATACCTGTACCTGGCGGTGCCAGCCTCGGCAGTAAGCGCAGCTTTGATTAGAGAAGAAGGCAAGAAGCAACTCCCGGTGTACTACGTCAGCCAAGCCTTTCAAGGAGCTGAGTTCAGATAACCAAGGATCGAAAAGATTGTGTTTGCTTTAATAGTAGCCTCGCGCAAGCTCAGGCAATATTTCCAGTCGAATCCTATCCTTGTGATGACGGATCAACCAATTAAGAAATCAATGAACAAACTAGAAGCAGCAGGGAGAATGGTCCAATGGGCGATCGAACTCAACCAATTTGACATCGAGTACCATCCAAGAACGGCTATCAAGGCGCAAGCTCTGGCTGACTTTATCGCTGAATTCACTCTTCCAGACGAAGATGGAATTACTGACGAAGTTGATAAATGGACAATACAGACAGATGGTTCGTCAGCCCAAAAGAAGGGGGGAGTAGGGGTCGTCATAACCACCCCCGAAGGAGAAGTGATGAAATATGGGGTTCAACTAAAGTTCCCAGCCACCAATAACGAAGCCGAGTATGAAGGAATATTGATGGGCTTAAGGCTTGGGAAAGCTCTTGGTGCCAAAAACTTGTTGATCCAGAGTGATTCAAAGCTGGTAATCGGACAGATCAGTGGAGAGTACAAGGCAAAGGAAGAAAGGATGCAGAAATACCTTAAACTGACAAGGCAACTAACTCAGGAGTTCGACACAGTGGAGTTCGTTCAGATACCAAGAAGCCAGAATATTGGGGCCGACGAAGTATCAAAGATAGCGTCATCAAAAGAAGGGAGGACGGGCATGGACATGGCAATAGAGATCCAGAAACACCCGAGTATTGAAGAGGTTGCGGTGTTCACCATCCTAAGGACAGACACCTGGATGACACCCATTATATCCTTCCTCCAGGACGGGCACCTACCTCAGAACACTGACGAAGCAAGAAAGATCAAGAAGAGAGCAGCCAGGTTCACGATCCTGAACGACGTCTTGTACAAGAGAGGCTTCTCTATGCCTTACCTGAAGTGCGTCGACGAAGAAGAGGCCAAATACATCCTGGAAGAAGTACACGGAGGAATCTGTGGCGACCATGCCGGCTCCAGATCCCTGGTCAACAAGGTGATAAGAGCAGGGTATTTTTGGCCAACCATGCAGGTGGATGCTGCTGATATCGTCAGAAGGTGCGACAAATGCCAGCGGTACGGGAATGTGCAACGGCTTCCAGCGGAGAAAATGACGACCATAGCTTCCCCATGGCCATTCGCACAATGGAGAATCGATATCGTCGGTCCTCTGCCCCAAGGTAAAGGTCAGGTAAAATTCCTCCTAGTTGCTATTGACTATTTCACAAAATGGGTCGAAGCAGAGGCCCTAGCAACAATCACTGAGGCTCGGATCCGGAGCTTTGTGTGGAAAAACATAATCTGCAGGTTCGGGATTCCCTTGACGATCATATCTGATAATGGGAGGCAGTTCGACAACCAAGGCTTCAGAGAATTCTGCTCAGACCTCGGAATCAAGAATCAGTTCTCATCCCCAGGACATCCCCAAGCAAACGGACAGACGGAAGTAACGAATAGGACGTTGCTCAAGATTATCAAAACCAAGCTGGACGAAGCAAAAAGTGCCTGGCCAGAAGAACTACCTAGTGTCCTATGGGCTTACAGGACCACAGCCAGAACCCCAACAGGAGAGACACCCTTCAGGCTTACCTATGGCATAGAGGCAGTAATCCCAGTAGAAGTTGGAGTAACAAGCATCAGACGAGGAACATTCAGAGAAGGACTCAATGACGATGAACTGCGGCTCAACCTGGACTGCCTAGATGAAGTAAGAGACAACGCGTCCAGTAGAATGATAAAGTATCAAAAAAAGATGACCGAATACTACAACAAGAGGGTTAAACTCAGGCGACTGGACATAGGGGACCTCGTCCTTCGCAAAGTCACTACAGCAACCAAAGACCCTACTCAAGGAAAGTTGGGCCCTATGTGGGAAGGACCTTACCGCGTCATTCACTACTCTAGACAAGGAAGTTACCATCTGGAGACTATGGACGGACAAAAGCTCCAACGGCCATGGAACATTGAGCATTTAAAGAAATACCATGAGTAAATGTAATAAACGAATGCATTCGTTCTTGAAATTAATAAAAGAATTATTCCTCTGATGTCTTTGCGCAAGCAGTACCGGTCAGTCATAAGGCCTATAAATCACTAAGTAACAAGATTCCGCTTTGACGGATGTAAGTTACTGACGACCATACTAGGAGGAATAAAAAACTAAGTAACAAGATTCCGCCTTGACGGATATAAGTTACTGACGACCATCCTAGGAGGAATAAAAAACTAAGTAACAAGATTCCGCCTTGACGAATGTAAGTTACTGACGACCATTAAAGGATGATGAAATCGCTAAGTAACAAGATTCTGCCTTGACGGATGTAAGTTACTGACGGCCATCATAGGAGGCTTAAAAGACTAAGTAACAAGATTCCGCCTTGACGGATGTAAGTTGCTGACGAAAAAAAAAAAAAAAAAAAAAAAAAAAAAAAAAAAAAAAAAAAAAAAAAAAAAAAAAAAAAAAAAAAAAAAAAAGAACCTAAGTGACAAAAGTCTGCCTGGACGGACACAAGCCACCCAGGCAGAACCCCCTGGCAGGTGCAAGTGGCAGGAGTCTATTTGGCGAAGAAAAGAGAGCGGTACATCAAATCAAAACAGGATGCAACTGATTAACAAAGCACAAAAGTGTAGACGAATGTAAATCAACCAAAATATCTAAAGGAAAAGTAGGTACACTTCATTCAAGCCCATAACCACTAGGCCACTATCATTGTTTTCAAAATAAAATTGACTGTTTTGAAATTAGATTTACAAAAAGAAAAGGCCCAAAACAAGACGGGCACCATAAAACAAAAAGGAAAAATTTCTAAGTATTCAAATCAGGCATCAGCTGTGTCTTCATTAGCCGGTACGTCAGCAACAGGCTCAGGCGCATCATCACCATGGGCAGAAGACTGAGCCGCTTCATCCAGAGCCATTTCCTTGTCCACCTCTTCTAAATCCAGGCTCTCCAGGTTGACTCTAGAAGGATGCTTGATCATATACCTCCGGAGAAGCTCAAAACCTTTGAAATGCCGGCTGAAGAGCACAGTATTGTACTCATCAGTAGTCTGGAAAGCCTCCACGGATCGAGCAGCGATGGTTACAAGTTTCTCCTTGGCTACAAGAAGCTGCTCGTCCTTCTCATGAGTCAACCCGCGCTCAACCCTGAGGTCGTCCTCCAGCACTTTGACCTTCTCCTTCAACGTCGTTGCCTCGTCCATGGAGGTGATCAGGTTCGTCTTCAGGTCAGAGTTCTCTTTCTCCAAGGCCTCCATCCGGGTTGTCAGAGACGCCACCTTGGCCTCTTGAGTTAGGTATTCAGCGGTAATATGGAGGCTCTCTCCCAACACCTGAAGGAAATTATGAAGTCGTCTGAAAAAAAAAAAAAAAAAAAAAAAAAAAAAAAAAAAAAAAAAAAAAAAAAAAAAAAAAAAAAAGAGAGAGATGTAGAAGGAAGAACTCCATACCTGGACGAGTTTGTGAACATGACGAGAGGCGACATCGTTTAAGGACATGTCGGAAAGAGCCTTCAAGTCCGCTGGAGTGACGACCACGTGAGCCCTGTCTACGGCCAACGTCTCGTCATCCCATATTGTGGACGAACGAGTATCAGCCTTCTCCTTCCCTTTGCTAGCCACACGCGGCCTTCTGGAGTTGAGAGTAGGAATCTCCTCTATCGAAGCGGTCGGGGAAGCTGTCCTTGTCGTTTCAGAAGCTATGGAAGGAACGATAGTAAGGGGCATAGAAGCAGGACCCTTCCCGGTCACACGCACAGCCTTCTTCCCCAGATTGGAAAGCGGTTCGTCTTTCTTTGATCTCATCTTTGCGTACATATCCTTATTAAATTTTGTCGTCATCTCTACAAGAAGAAAACACCTGTCAAGAATGCTTAAGTGCACATAAGAAGAATCAACACTGACGAAGATAAAACTTACTCTTTTTGCCTTCAATACCAAGATGACGAAGAACATAAGGAGATGGGTCAGGACCGAGGTTGTAAAATGCAAGAGATCGGGGGTCAACCAGTTCGTCCCAGCTCTCAATCGTCTCAGCATACCCGATCGCAGTCTCGATGCGTTCTTTATACCGGCTCTTAAGTTCAGGCCGTCTCTTAACTATACCAAACAAAGAAACAAAGAAGTTAGCAAGACCAGAGCCTCAAAGGTGGCAAAATTAAATGACGGGGAGAAATACTAACGCACCTAAGGTCGGGGTTCCCCACCGACGGAGCAACCTCGGGATATCACCCCAATCACTGCTGGATTGAGTCTCGAAGTCGTCCCCAGACACAAAGAAAAATCGCGACTTCCAATACCTGAATGACGAGGGCAAGCCCTTAACGATCCTAGTCTTTCTCTCCCAAGGGATTAATTCATAATACCCCCACTCCTTGGACTCTTTCAAACGGTACAAGTAAGTGAACTCGCCTATCCTGATCATATCCCCATTGGAGGCCAACCATATTTGCATACAGTTGATCACGGTCCTCCACGAGTTAGGCATGAGCTGCTCGGGAGCTATACCAAAGTGATCTAAAAGTTCCATCAGGAACAGGTGGACGGGGAGCCTAAGCCCGCAGGTGAAAGTTGACTCGTAAAAACATACTTCACCTGGAAAAAAGTGGCAGGCCCTATCTTCTTCCCTAGGTAGACAAACACGAACCCTAGACGGAAACTGAAACCTATCCTTGAACCTATTTACAGTCTCAGCGTCCAGACCACAAATCTCCCTGAGGGCATAAAAAGCCCTAACCTCCCGAGGGCCAGAGACGGCTGTATCTCCTTCAGCCGGGTCACCACTAGATGACAACCCAGTCTCAAGGTCACTAGACCTAACCTCAGACATTAACCCTCTCCTTCCTAAACCCTCGAACCAATTGAGCGATTGACGGAGCAAGGGCAACAAGTCGCCCAAAACCACGCTCAGACTATTGCCCTCAAACACGAAATTTTCTAAAAACGGATAAGTACCCAAAGACCCACCTAGACGCGCAAAAAGGAAGGAGATCGACGGGCAAGCTATCCTAACCTCCAAGCTATCAACCATGGAAAATGCAAAAATCGGAGGGCTGAAAAACACGGTACAAAACTAAAACCCCCAAAAGAAAAACAGAGACCAACAACAGAAGAGAAATAAAAGGAAATAGAGAATCAGAAATTATGCTACAGTAAAAGAAAAAAGAAGGAAGTAAAAGGAAAGAGAAACGCACCTCCAATGGCGGAACAGCAAAAGCACAGCGCAAGGTGATTTGGAGAAGAAAGGAGGTTTCAAGAAGGTGCTCAGAGTATCACTAAAGAATTTGTCTGTCTTTGCTCTCTGAAAAGTAAAAGAAAAATTAAAGAGGAGAAGTTTTAAACTTAGACAAAAAACGATTGAAAAACCAGCGGGAAACCCAAGGGTCATACCATTAATCCCACAAATCATCACACGCCACGTGGCCATGATTGCGTGTAGCGCCGCCACTAAGCATTAAAAGCGGAACAGAACCCTAAGAGTCACAAGAAAAACTTTTCAGCTTCTGTGATCGTCATGACATGTCACCGACGACCCCAGAACCTAGGGGGGCAACTGACAGGAATGACGATTCTACATCCCATGGACGAAGATACCATTAATGACGAAGGAAGCATCCTTGACGAAGTCATCAGGAACAACGAAGAAAGCCATCATCACTGACGAAGGCAAGGAGTCATTCAATGCAGTCAATCAATGACCTGAGCAGTTACGAAATCGACCAAGCAGACCGTTGGGAGCCTCTTAAAAGTCTCATTACTGGTCCAGGGGCATTACTTCAGAAGGCATTAATAACCCCAACGACTAGCCCCTAAAGCCTCAGGTATAAAGCTATCATACAGTCAACGGAAGGTAAAATATATGCACAAACACTTTGAGAGTACATTCTGATTCTTTACTTTGTTTGGTTATTATCCTGACTTTGGCATCGGAGACGTTGTGGCAGGCACCACACCAGTGACCCTCATCGAGTAAACCTTCGTACACCACAGGGGATTCTATCTGCCCACTCTTACTGACGGATTTGTGTTCCATCAATTACCTAATAGCACTCGTTAGTATTTTCCTAAATTAATATAAGCATTGGGATTGACCATCCTAAATTAATATAAGCATTGGGATTGACCATACAAATTGCATGCCTGTATCAAAGGAAACATGAAAATATTTCACTTTCTATTTATGAGTAGACGATGACATATTGGTGGAGCTCGAATAGGAATTGTGGCCAAACCTTCAGCTAAATTTGTCGGTGGAATATTAGGAACCTTGTTTAATG
Organism: Quercus lobata; assembly: GCF_001633185.2. Lineage (NCBI taxonomy): Eukaryota > Viridiplantae > Streptophyta > Magnoliopsida > Fagales > Fagaceae > Quercus > Quercus lobata. The sequence continues at coordinate 4,786,946 of NC_044909.1, read as the reverse complement.
GAAGTGTTTCACTTCTGCTGGGACTCAGCTACCCTGAGGCCAAGTTTTAAATGTGATGAATGACTCAGTGTCTTGGAATGCTCTTCTTTTTCTTTTTCTATTTTTTTTTTCTATAATTATAAGGGTAAATTCCATTAAACTACCCTGAGATTTGGGCTAATATGAACTAGGTGCAAGATTTTTTAAAAATAACAAACTTAGTCCTTAAAGACAATTTGGTCCCTAGCTCTATTTATCACCGGTTACTTTATTCTCACATTCTGTTCTCTACTCTTTCTCATCTCAGACTCAAACACCTCTCTTCAATGTTGTTTCTATTGGTTTGGGCCTTGGATCATTTAGATCTCCGAAGAATTTAGTTTCATGAGGGAATAAAGCTAAACATAAAATATGGGCATGCATATTTGTGTCCTTGAGAGAGAGAGCATATGAGATAACATTTGCCAAGGATAATGCTTCAACTGAGTGATCTAATGGAACTCACAGTGTGAGTAGTCCGAATTCTGGTTGATGTTAGGTACAGCAGTGGGTTCACAGCTACCATAAATAGTTTGCATTTGGGAATGGTTTGTTACAACCAAAAAAAGAGAGAAGGGAGCATTGGGAGTGCAGGTATTTAGCATATTTCCTAGAAGAGGGATTTGTTTTCTATCATATTTTCACTTCCTCCATCCCTCCTAATGGGCTTCAAAGTTGGTTCGAATATTCAACTTTATTAATTAAAATAAAATTAATTAGACATAAGTAATCAATTACACCTCAAATCCTGATGATTTTTGGTTGCGAATCCAAACTTTTGAAAGAAGAAATCCCCCAACACATACAAGTGTATATAATGCCCTTAAATTTGCACCATTAACTCCTTAAAATATTCAATTTTTTTTTACCATCTATTTTCAGTACACTACGTACTGCCCCTGTGCACAAATGTCCTAACCAATTGACTTACATTACATGCTTAGCATTGAAACGGCATGGCTTTTGACTTGTTTGAGGTGAACACAACATCGACAATAAAAGTTTGACGCCAACGAGATAAAATTGAGAGGAAAACAAAAAACAAAAACAATAGAAAAATGAACCGGTGATCTATTGTGGGCCCGGGATGAATGTAATTGAGGAAGAACCTCTAGTAGCAGGCCCGATTAAAGTTTTCACCTGGGCTTAGACTATATTAGCTACTTAAAAGCCCGGTCCAAATGAACCAGTTCTCATTTAAAGTTGGGCTAGGACTACGCATGTTCTATAACTGTAATAAATTAACAAAGCCTCAATTTTTCTGTGTGATTAGTTTGGCCTACTGGGAATTCCACTTTAGGATTCGACATTCAAGTCGGTCCAATAATTTCTCTAGCATCAATTTATGACCTTGAGAAGCAAAAAAAAATATCGGCAAGTTCTATATATGCAGAGGATTCATATCTGAGATGAATGGTACTACAAAAACTTTTTTGATAGTGGCGAATTAATTTGGGTTTGGTCAATCTGCAATGTCACTTAAGCCTTTGGGCCGATTGCCCTGCCAATACAGTCTTTTTAGACGCATGCCATGCTATGAATGATACGGTACAACAATGAAAATATCAAATTACCTTTTGCATATTCGAAAATCATGCTACAAACATATTGTTTCGTCACACTGAGCCTAGTGCTCTAGTGGTAAGGATGGTCAAAATAGTAGGCAAGTATGATTACATTATCAATTGAGAATTCAAGCAAAGTGGCTTCATTAATTTAATTTGGGTTATCATCTCACCTATTTTGATTAGTACAACATCGATTTTTTACATGGAAATATTCCTAACATCAAATTTTGATTAGTACTATATCATTTTTACATGGGAATATCGTTAACATCTTTTTTATTATCTATATCTATATATAATATAGAGAAATGTTAAAAAAATGCCCTAAGAGTATTAGTTTAGGAATTATTTTTAGAAACATTTTGTGAGAAAATGAAAAAGTAATTAATTTTGTTAACAATTTTTTATATTTCCCATGAAAATAATGTCAAAACTTTCCTAATATGATTTATTAACAATTATCCTAAGGGCCACCTATTAACATGACCCTATAATATAAAAGCGAAGTGTTTAACTTTTTATCGTTCACTCTTTATTACATCACGTGGTTACATAAATTAATGCTACGTATACATTTAAAAATACCGAACAGTTGTACCTTTTTGTTTGGTGGAAGTTTTAGTGATATTTTCACTTTTCAGAACTATTGTGTTTAATCATTTATAGTAAATTAGAGACACAATGTTTAGTCTCTTGGATAGTAGTTACAAAATATTTTGACTTTTTTTGACCTTATATACACACCCCTTCAAAACCCAATTGCCTATACTAAACTATAGTCACAACATTGATAGTAGTTATAAATTAAACGTCACTTCTTTCTTTATATCTTTATCTTTGTACAACTTTGAAACAAATTTCTCCATAAAAATTTTCTCTTGTTAACAAGGACTTCTCTTTTCAGTAACATCGGCTAGCAAAGTGTCAAAGCAAATTTGAAGGTCAGATACCTCTTTTGAAATGTATGGTAAAGAAAAATTAGGTATTAAATACAGGCGAAGTATTAGGGTGACAATAGGATATATCAAGTTGACATATTACAATATTTGTAATAAAAACTCAAAGAATTGAAATGCCCCCAAAATGCCCACTATGTTGAAACTTAGATCATTGCAAAAAAGAGCAGTACTATAAGATAAGGAGAACAAAAGATCTGATGTTGGGAAAAGAAAATGGAGCTTAATTTAGCTATGGTCTTGTAGGGAGTTGCTAGTCAAGTTTATTCTTATGTAGTAAGAAAAAGGCAAAATATCTCTACTTGCCAAAAGTGTTTGTATTATGTTATAGTATCACATATTAGATCTTATTTTGTTAGCAGATGAAAAAAAATGTTATCCCTTAAAAATGTTATTGCACACTTAAGAGTCTCATAGTTTAGTAGTATTGTCTAGTTTTCTTTCTTGGCCTCTATGAGCTTCCCGTACTAAACCCACAAGATACCCCCTAAGATACCCAACTCTGTTGTGTCTTTGATCTAAGCTTTCTGTCACCTTCAAGCCCTAAATTCAGGGTGCATGGCGTACATGCCTTTATCTTCATTCTTGTGGTATTATAATCACTGGTGGCTCTACTTGTATGTGAGGGTGGTCCTAGGACCACCCTCACAGCCTCACTTGTCAAAAAAAAAAAAAAAAAATATATATATATATATATATATACATGCAAAAAAAAAGTTATATAAATAATTATTTTAAATTAATATGTTCAGTGACCACCTGATTTGAAAAAATTGTATATATATATATATATATACTTTAAAAATATATATTATATACTAAACTAACCTATTTTGACCACCTTAATAAAAATTTTGAACACCAATAACAAGCTAACAACTTTTTTTTTTGAGAAATAATTACAACATGCTGCTAACCCCGCAGCTCGAACCCTTTCCCTCCTAGTCCCCCAAGCACTTTGTGCATGTGAAGATGTCAATTCAGCTACAAGACCCTTGGCTAATAGGCTAACAACTTGTTCCATAAGATTTGTTATGAAATTGTTGTAGTCACTTTATTATTCTTATATCAGCATTTTCAATTTGTACTTTATCTTTTATTAGTCTATTTTTTTCCTTATTCTCTTTGTTAGTATAAAAAAATTATAATATTTCATGTATTTGTGTGTTTTTTTGTGACATTGATATATTCAAATTGTCTCTTTATTAAATTTTGTATAATTTAAGTTTCCTAGTAACCACCCTAAAAACAATTCCTAGAGCCACTACTGATTATAATACTATTGATTAAATGTTACTTTGATAAATTTCTTTTTCTTTACTTTTTATCAAAATTGGTCATGTGATCTCTAATATTCTTCTATCATATTTTCACTTCCTCTATCCCTCCTTATGTGCCTCAAAGTTGGTTTGAATACTCAATTTTATTAATTAAAATAAAATCAATTAGACATAAATGACCAATTACACCTTAGATTCTAATAATTTTTTGTTGCATCTCCAAACTTTTGATAGAAGAAATCCCCCAACACCTACGAGTGTATGTAATGCCCTTAAAGTTGCGCCATTAATTCCTTAAAATATTCAATTATTTTTTACCATCTTTTTTCAGTACACTGCCCCTGTCAGCAAATGTCTTAACCTTTAACCAATTGACTTACATTACATGCCTAGCATCAAAAGGGCATCGCTTTTGATTTCTTTGAGGTGACCACAGCATCAACATTAAAAGTTTGACACGAACGAGTAGGGGTGTCAATTCGAGTTAGCGTGTTGGGTTTGTGTCATGTTGAGGTAGAGGTATTCAACTAAATAGCTCAACCCTAACCCGATCCATTTAATAATCGTGTCATGATCCTTTAACCCTAACCTGACCTGTTAATAAGGCGGGTTGACCTGACCCAACCCATTTGACACGCTTAATAAATGAGTTATGTTGGGTTGACACGAATGTAACACAACCCATTTCAACCTGCAAAATATTAAATATAACATCCATCTAGAAATAATTTTTTTTATATCCCAAAAAGCAATGTATACACTTTAAGTCTTCAACCCACATTGAAAATAATATAGTTCAACAAAAATATAACATTCATCTTGAAATAAGTTCTTTACACTCCAAAAGAAGTGCATACACTTCAACCCAAATTCAAAATAACAAAGTTTAACAAAAATAAAATAACATAGTTCAACAAAAATATAATATTCTTGGAACTCGCCAAATGCTAAGTATCAATATTGAAAAAATTTGAGCAAACAGTGAACTAATCCTGACTATGACCACGAGTATCATCCACAGATTTTTTGTTGATGTCCAAATTCATAACATCTTCCACAAGCTCATCCAATTTCATTTGTGCAAGTTCTATGCCAAAAAAAGTATTAGTAGTTCTAGGGTTTGTAAAGTTTCAATTTTTAATTATATCCCTTGTAAATTTTTGTAATTACTTACTTTTCTTTTTAAATTTAAAATATATGTTGGATATAAAAGGTATTTGACAAATCTAAAATAAAATAAATATTTATTTGTTATATGAGTTAAACGGGTTGTATTAAATGGGTCATTTCAGGTTGATACAAATAAATTGACGTGTCAAACATGTCTATTGCGGGTTACTCGAGTTGACTCGCTTATGACACGTTTCTTATTGTGTCGCTTTCGGATCGACTCGTTTATGACCCAAACTCATTAAGACCCAACCCTAACCCGAAAAAATCCGTGTTGAGTTCGTGTTGTGTTGTGGATTGGGTCAAACATTGACACCCCTATATCATATAAAATTTAGCGGAAAACAAAAACAAAAACGATAGAAAAATGAGATTGAAATTTTCAACTGGGCTTCTCTTGACTATATTAGCTACATAAAAGCCCGGTCCAAGTGAAACTAGTTCGGAAGTGGAAAAAGGGTATGAAAACGTGTCATTCGTTTGCTACGGCTATTGATTCCACTGAAATCCACAATCTTTGGGCCCTTTTATATCAACCTTAGCCCATTCCTTATTTAAAGTTGGGCTAGGACTGCACATGTTCTATACCTTTAATAAATATTTTTCCCTGTGATTAGTTGGGCCAACTGGGAATTTCACTTTTTTGATAGTGGCGAATTTGGGTTTGCATCTATGGTGTCACTTAAAAGCCTTCGGCAAATTGCCCTGCCAATGCAGTAAATTTTAGATGCATATACTATGCTAGGAATGATGGTACTCCAATAAAAATATCAAATATATTTTGCATATTCGGAAATCAGGTTGGAAACATAACGTGGTCATTGTGGTGTCACACTGAATTGTGTATTCCCGGGAAATGTGTAACTTGTTGTAAGTGATATTATTGATGCTGTTGTTGTTCCCATTGTTTTTTTATGGGAGTTGTTACCAATGGAATTATTGTTATTATTATTATTTGTTTTTGGGAGTTGCTACCATTTTTTTATGGGAAATTTGTACCTTGTAATAGTTTTATATGACAATTATATGGAATTGTAGATAAACGAGGTAAGGCCAGAGGTGAGGATGGTCAAAATAGTAGGCAAACAAACTTGAGTAACATGCTGGCTTCAATATTGATTTCTGTCTTACTTTGGGCTTTTTCAAATTCTCTTGACAGGTGGGACTACTAGGAGTTCTAGAAGTGAATGGTGTGACTAATATAATATACTCATACAGATCAAATAAAGAAGGATGTGCACAACACATTGTTAGCAAAAAAAACTATTAGTCTATGCCCACAATTAGGGATGGAGCCATAAATCTTTTCTTGGAGGGGTAGACTCTATGACCAAGATGATACTATATAAATCTATATCACAAAATGAATACACACGTACACTTGTATATAGTTATATATGCTTTTGTTATTTTGCTTGAAAAGATGAACAAAATTTTGCATATTATGCAAGAGATAACAAAATTAAAACTATAGAAAAATTCGTAATTTAATTTCTTTTTTATAGATGTTTTAACATCGTAAATTTGTTTTATATATTGATTTATTTCATATAAAATTGGATAAGTCATACATTACTTAATTAGATTAATTAAGTAAGTGAAAGATTTTTAAGTTTTATGTAAAAATTAACTCAATTTACATTGATCACTTATGCTGAATTTCTAAGTATATTTTTAGTTTTATTCATGTGTTATGGGATAATTTTTGGCTATGAGATAATCAAATGTTTAAAGGTTAAAGTTTCTTTAAAGCAAAAATTACCGCATGACACATGAATAAAACTAAAAATATAATACATTGATCACTATTGATCACTCGCAAGCAAAAATATATTACATTGAATCATTGATCATTTCATTGCAAAAATTATGTTTCTCTCTGACTTAAGATAGAACAACTCTATCCCGCGGCGGTGTAAACTGTCTCAAATAAATGGGGCAATAACCTGATGGGCTTGTTTTGGTGTCATTGCAAATAACCAAAATATTTTAAAAATAGTAATATGGTATATATATTAATGAATATTTTAAAAATTGAGCCCTTTGTATGAAAATGATTATTTTTGGCTCCCCTCCCTCCTCCCAAGAAGTTACAAGCTGGCCTATGAAAACGATAAAACTCAACAGGCAAACACCCACACTATAACATCTGCGCATACCGTGTTGGCTGTCTACTTTTTTACCTCCTTTTTTTAATGAATTTTTGTGAAGGAGACGTGACTATTTTTGCTGAATAGAAAGAAATATGCGCAAAACAAATGCAAGAAAAAGAGACAAATACAAATTACAAACTAAGTTAATGTACTTGTGGGACCTACAAAGTTTCCTTTGAATTTCACACAATTTATTGGTTGATTTTGAAGTGACTTGAAATGTCGGTTTCTGATGTGTGGCGGCCTGCAAGCAAGAACTAGATACGTGTCATTGTCCCATTTAAAGAAATAAGGTTGGTGGTTAAAATGCGTGGGACCTTTTTTTTACTTTATGCTCTTTGCGTGTGCTCGCTAGCGTCTTTGACCGACGGAATTGGTGTATTGTAATGACTCATCTGAATTCTTTATTTTCGTAGGCTTGAACCTAGTAAATAGAGTGTTATTACGATTACTTCTAAGTGAAATACATCAACCCAATTCGCTTCCTTTATTCATTTTTTTTCTTAGTAAAAAAAGAAAAAAACCATTTATTCCGTCTCAGTCCTTTTGTTTTTCCTATGAATACGTCTCCACGAGATAAAATTTTTAACCTGCATATACAAAACTCAAATCAATTTTTTTTTATTGTATTACAAATAAACCATTTAATTTGTACTTTTGTTAACGTTTTGGGATAGGGTATATCGCCACAAGACAGAGTTGTTCTGTCCTAAGCTAAGGAGCAAGGACAAAGATACAGTTAATACATTGAACAAGTTTTGGCTATTCGCAATGACAACAATGGTGAGAATAAAATTGTTAAGCTAGAGAGCAAGGACAAAGATATAGTTAATACAGTGAACAAGTTTTGGCTATTTGCAATAACAATAATGGTTAGAATAAAAAGAATAAAATTGTTATGCCGTAAGAAAATGGAGAACTAAAGAGGTGATTAACCCATTTAAAGAACTAAGTGCATGTTTGGTACACTATAGAAGACATTGTTATGAATATTTATTATTATCCATAAATTTGGTTATTATATATGGAAAACTAGCTAGTAAAAGATAATGTATAAGGAAAATTTATATTTTTGGAAATGTATTAATTTTAAAGCCTATTGTATGCTTAATGAATAGCTATTACATTAATTTTAAAGAGAAATAATTATTCTTCAATTTAAAGAAAGAATAGGTATTCCTATGTAATAATTAATCAATGTAATAAGGATGCAACCAAATAACTAAATTGTTATAATACATGAATAACTATTTCATTACGGAAGTTATTACAATATACAAACCATACCCTAAGATATAAAGGTCAAATGTGTTGGACCTTTTCTTACTATATATATTTATTTATTTATTCTATCTCATTTTGTTTCTCCTGTATACATCTCCGCCTAGAGACGGAACCAAGATCTAAACTTAGGGGTCATAGCCTTAATAAATAAATAAAATCCATAAAATCCAACTAGCATATATTTAATGTTAAGAAAATATCAACAAAAGAAAGAAGAAACAAAATAATCATTTTAAATACATTTTAACTTAGTCATCTAAAAATAAAATTCAACATTCTTTTAAATAACAAAAATCATCTATAATTGATTTTGTACTAAATTTTGCAACAATCTCCCCTTCAATTAAAAAAATTAAAATTGAAAAATCTTTAAATAAATAATTTACAGAGTTCAACCCTATTTGAGTAATTTTATTAATTCACAATTCAAATAGTTTCTTAACTTGTAAGGATACCAGACTTTATCTGATATAAAAACTGATGTTTCCAATATTTCATTGGAATTACTTATTTAATTCATTAAATGTTTCATAATTTCCATGTCTTACAATCATATTGAGTCAGTTTTTTTATTTTAAAATATGCATATATATTGGTAAATGTTAAGAAAAATGCTAAAAGTACTACAATTTTTATTTATTTATTTATTTTTTATAATTCCTGATACATTAAATTATAAAATTTATATGGTAAAATATGTAAATACTAGTGGCTACACACTCCACATTAGCACCAATTTATTAACACAACTATTCAATTTCTTAACGCCCCCACATAAAATTAACACTAATTTAGTAACAAACAACCAACAATAACTAGGAAGTTAAAAAAAAAAAAGAAAAAGAAAAGAGAGTTAAATATTTTAATTTTTTTAGTTAAAAATTAATAGACACATATATACACGGATACACCTGCTACCCCACCCACAGATTAATTAATGGCCACACGTGCACCCCCAATCTCACTCGATCTCCAAAACATGCACGCCCATGTTTATTCCGTCTCATTCCTCTTGTTTCGTTCTCACGGTATATATATTCCTCCTCATGCATAGACGATGAGGACCATTTAATCATGATTAAATATATTATTGCATAGCCAAAGATCTGAGCCATGTAGGCACAGACAGCAAGACAAATATTGTTTCTTGGACAGTCGATATATTGAAAGAGTTTTGGCTATTTGCAATGAAAACAAAAAATCATTGAATACAAGGGAGTTTAGTAGGTAAGCATTAAGGTGGGATTTATAAAATTGGGATTACAAAACTGAAAATACTAAATACTTATATTATATATACAAACAGAGTAGTTTATCTCTTTCTGATTTGAGTTTTGTATATGTAGGTTAAAAATTTTAACTCTTGGAAATGTATTCATAGTAGAAGGAATTAGATGGAATAAAGAGATATAGATTGCATTTGGCATTAACTTAGTGTTCGTTAAGCATGATTAATTTTGTCAACTTATTTTACTATTCAGCTTATTTTTGCTACTATTCATGGATCTCACTACACTTTTTTGTACTATTTATGAGTTCCACTGTACTATTTCAACTAACTTTTACTTTTATCTACAATATTTTCAGCAAAAAATTTTCATTTATAGCAAAAAAAATGGATCCCAAACAGACTCTTTAAAAAGCCAATTTTTTTTACTGTTTAGCTTATTTTAACTACTATTCAGCTTATTTTGGTATTATTCTTGATTCTCATTACACTTTTTAGTACTATTCATAGGTTTCATTGTATTATTTCAACTATTTTTTAGTTTTATATATAGTACTTTCATTAAAAAAAATTTAATTTTAACAAAATAAACTGTTCCCAGACGGATTTATAATAAGAAAAGCTTCAACACATTATTGACTTGAAATGTCAGTTTCTGTGCGGCCTACAAGTGAGAACTAAACACATGATTGTTGTCCCATGAATTTTTTTTTTCTTAACTCTTATAAACCGCCTTACAATATGGGATGCATGATTTGTTAGTGTTCTGGTTGCCAATTTGCCATCATTGAAGATCATAATGCTTAATTATCAATTTGGTCATCTGTGGAATAATTGTGTTGTCACGTTTATTACTCTGTATTGCAACTTGCAAGAATAAATAAAATTGTTGTGTAGTAGAAATAAACGGCAAAATGGGGCTAGTCTAGCTAGCCACTTGCAATTAATCGTAGCAAACGAAAAAAAAAAAAAAACTCTCATAATAAAAGGCAATATTAATTGGTTGGTGTTTAAGCCTAGGTAGGTGGTTAACCTTTTGTTTATCCCTGAAAAAGGAAGTCAGAGACCAAATATTAGAAGTACCGCGGCACAACTCCAGTTTATATGCCATGTGTCTCAGAGCTAAACTTGCACGGTTTTCACCCCTCACACAGTGACAGGTCATTCGATAATCGTAGCAAAATGTAATATATTTTGCAAATAGCCAAAACTTGTTCAATGACATCGATGGTAATAGACATCAATGGTAATAGTGAACAAGTTAGTCTATTACCATCGATGTCATTGAACAAGTTTCTTTAAACCTGTCCAAACTAAAAAAATGTAATATGTTTTGCAAATAGCCAAAACTTGTTCAATGACATCGATGTTAATAGACTAACAGCGATCAATGTTAATATACATTGATGTATATTACTTTTTTTTTTTTTTTTTTTGATTTGTTAGAGTGTCATGAAAAACATATGAACGCGTTTTGGCTTTAAAACTTTTTTTATTTGCTGTTGTAATTATCGAATTAATATATATATATATATATATATATAATATGTTGTGATATGAACAATATCAAATTCAAAAGAGATCATCACTGATGCCTATTAAAAAAGAAGAAAAAAAAAAACTCTATATTGTTTTAGAAAAGATAAAAACATTTATCTCAAATTTTTGATATTGTATTAGAAAATGTGAGACATAACTTCGAGACCATGATAAAATAAAAACAATAAAATAAATAATATTTCATAAATAATAATAATATACAGAGAAATGGAAGCATTAACGTAGTTTTGGCTATTTGTAATGACATCAGTAGTGACCAATGTAATATACCAGAAGGATGCCATGGTATAGATCTCATGATCATCTGGGTGTGTGATTTTGAACACGACCTACTAATTAAGTTTCCCTTTAAATTTTACACAATCTATTTATTCACTTTGGACTTTGGAGTGGCTTGAAATATTGTCTGTATCTGTTTGGCCTGCAAGAGAGAACTAGATACGAGACTGTCCCATTTAAAGAATTAAGATTTTGATGAGGTTTTTTGGACCTTTTGTTTATCACAGATTAATTACATGCCATGTGTCTCAAAGCCAAATAAAACTTGCACAGGTGACAGGTCATTCACACCACAATACCTCGGTGTTTTTCAAGTGCTTCCAAAATTTCTTGATTATAACACCAACACAATTACTTTAGAAAACCACTTTTAACATATGAACCGCTTTACCATACGTGTGATACGTGATATATACGTCTCTTGAATTTTTTTTCTACTATAAATTAAACCATTTTGTTCATTCAGCAAACATACATTGCTAGAGCAAAACATGGTTTCGGAGAAAACTGTCTCCACCATTGTAAATGCGGTGATGATCATGATACTCACATTGTTCATTGTTAACAGCAAGCCTGTTGAAACTAAAAGGCTTTTTGTTGTTGTCATGAAGTCATACAAGCTTGAGACAGCCAATAAGGTGCTGCCAGTTTCACAGGTTCGAGCCCCGACTCCACCTTCTGCGCCTAATCCATGCACTCACTTGCCTGGACCACCCGGTAAGGGTTCAAGCTGCCACCATCATTGAAGATAATAGAGCTAGCTTACTTAGCAATTTGGTCATCTGTGAGGTTTGTACTCGCCTTTATTCTGTATTGCAATATTAAATAAAATTGTTATGTTAATGAAAAAATAGCGCTAGCCACTTGCCAAAATTTTGTTTCATGTTTATTAGGCTGTGTTTGGTTGCTGGAAATCGTTTTCCGGAAAATACATATTTTCCGGAAATGCTAATTTCCGGAAAAGGAAAATGTATTTGGGTGTTTGGCTGTTTCGGAAATCGTTTTACGGAAAATCAATTCCGGTGTTTGATTCGTCCAAATGTTTTACAGAAATCGTTTGAGCTGTCACTCACCGTGGGTCTGCGGCGTTTGGCGCGGTGGTCGTTCGCCGGATCGGAGCTCTGGGTTGCTGGATCGATCGCGGTTTGGGGTGCGTTTGAATCGACTTTCTGTCGCTCGTTCGCCGGATCGGAGCTCTGGGTGTGAGGTTCGATCGCGGTTTGGGGTGCGTTTGAATCGACTTTCTGTCGCTCGTTCGCCGGATCGGAGCTTTGGGTGTGAGGTTCGATCGCGGTTTGGGGTGCGTTTCAATCGACTTTCTCTCGCTCGTTCGCCGGATCGGAGCTCTGGGTGTGAGGTTCGATCGCGGTTTGGGGTGCGTTTCAATCGGAGCTCTGGGTGTGAGGTTCGATCGCGGTTTGGGGTGCGTTTGAATCGACTTCATACGCTCGTTCGCCGGATCGGAGCACTGGGTGTGAGGTAGATTGTTTTTTTTTTGTTCTTTCTCTCTCGCTCGAGTGTTGTGTTTTCTGTTTTTTCTCTCCCTCTCTCTGCGTTTTGCAAGCCACGGAAATGAATTGAAGTGAAAATGAAGGCAGAAATTCATTTCCGTGGTCAAGGCTTCAAATTTCGGTCAACAGGAAATCAATTTCCGGAAAATAATATTTTCCGTCACAGCCAAACGCTCTATTTTTAGGAAATTGATTTCCGAAATTCGTTTGAAGTCGATTCAAACGCACCCTTAGTTGCAATTAATCGTAGCAAACGAAAAAAAACATATGTTCTCTCCTCTACAGTATTATTGGTTGGTGTTTAAGCCTGGGAGTTTACGTAGACAAAAGTTGACAGGACAGCTTCGATTCATCGCCTTGTCGCTTCTTTTCTTTTCTTTTATATATATATATATATATATATATATATATATAGATATAGATAGAGTACTTTGTTAAGCAGCGTATGAAATTACATTTTCATCCACAAAATTTAATGTGCCATTGCGTGTTAAACTGGGTGGTTTTTCGTAATTTGAGTCTGACCACAATAGGTCAATAAGAGAAGGTCCAGAAACAGGAGAAAAGAAAAGAAAAGTGAGTACTTTCTCAGTCTTCATGGTATGGCCTTTTTTAGGCCATTTTATAAGGTTTTCTAATTTTCCCTATGGTAAGATTTTTGTCAACACATCAAGTACGATGGCTCTGAGTCTGACCACAATAAGCCTCTGCTCATGGCCATTAAGGCACAGATTTACGACGAGCTCAGCAGGTCCTTTTATTTTCGGTTTCCTGGCTACTTTCAATTTCTGTTTTTTGGCTTTCTCGGGCTCTATTTTGAAGTAAACACGTAAAACTGAGTTTTTAGCATCTGGGTTCTTTTGTAACTAATAGTATTAGTCGATATGTGATGAATTTTTTAGTGGGGTTTTGAGTTTTGGGATTCTGGGCGTGTGAAAGACTTAGAACTTTTTTTTGGGGGGTCCGGTGGGTTTGGCCCTTTTGTGTATGTTAAATTTAGCCGACCACAACATTTTGCAATTAAGACTTCTTGTTATTGTTGTTTGGGTATGTTAAATTGTTGAAATTTTGAGGGTTTTTTTTTAGATCGCCGGGTGCTTTGCCATCCCGGTGCAGGAGATTTTTGCCTTTATGGTGAATTTCCATAGAATCCAATTTCACAATTAAATAATGAATTCCTAACTCCCTAGCTAAAAATGCATATATATTGGTATATATTAAGAAAAATGCTAAAAGTAATACAATTTTTATTTTTTATTTTTATAATTAATGATACATTAATTTATAAAATTTATATAGTAAAATTTGTAAATACTAGTGGCTACGAATTCCACATTAGCACCAATTTATTAACACAACTATTCAATTTCATAATGCCCCACATAAAATTAACACTAATTTAGTAACAAACAACCAACAATAACTAGGAAGTTATAAAAATAAATAAATAAATAAAAAGAGTTAAATATTTTAATTTTTTTAGTCAAAAATTAATAGACACATACACGGATACACTTGCCACCCCACCCACTGATTAATTAATGGCCACACGTGCACCCCCAATATCACTCGATTTCCCCAATACTTCCGTTTCTTTCCTCTTGTTTCGTTCTTATGGTATATAATTATATATATTCCTCCTCACGCATAGATGATGAGGACCATTTAATTAATCATGATTAAATATATTATCTCATAGCCAAAGATCTGAGACATATAGGCACAGACAGCAAGGACAAAGATTGTTTCTTGATTGATCAAAAAAAGATTGTTTCTTGGACAGTTAATATATTGAAAGAGTTTTGGCTATTTGCAATGAAACCAAAAATCATTGAATACAAGGGAGTTTAGGTAAGCATTAAGATGGGATTTATAAAATTGGGATTACCAAACTGAAAATACTAAAAACTTATATTATATACACAAATAGAGTAGTTTAGCTCTTTCTGATTTGAGTTTTGTATATGTAGGTTAAGAATGTTAACTCTTGGAAATGTATTCATAGCAGAAGGAATTAGATGGAATAAAGAGATATAATAAGCAAGGGTCCAACACATTATTGACTTGAAATGTCGGTTTCCGTGTGGCCTACAAGTGAGAACTAATGGCCTGTTTGGAAGTTTAGAAAGAGAGGAGAGTAGAGAGAAGTAGAGGGGAGGAGAGTAGTGGGGAGGAGAGTAGAGGGGAATGATTCCCCTCCACCTTATTTGGATATTTTTAAAATTAGTAAGGGGGAAGGGAGTAATTAGTCATTCCCCTTATTTGGATGTTTTAAAAATTACGATGGTGGGGAGAGGAAATGATTAAAATAGACAAATTTACTCCTATTTGAAAATGGATTTGCAACATTGGTCTATTATTAATTTAGAAAGGGTAAATTGGGAAATTTATATAGTCAATAATTTATCTACTCTACTCTCCCTCCAAATCTCTCCAATTTGGGGGAATTAAAAATGAGGGGTTAGAGGTGGTTGAAACCCTTCAAACTCCTCCAAACTCCTCCCCCTCATTCCTTAAAAAACTTCCAAACAAGGTAATTGAATTATTCTCCCTCCCTTTACTCTACTCTCCCTCCTTTTTTAAACTTCCAAACAGGCCATAAATGCATGATTGTGGTCCCATGAATTTTTTTTCTTAACTCTAATAAACCACCTTACAATACGGGATGCATGGAGTTTAATTAGCAATTAGGTCATCTATGGAATTGTGTTGTCACGCTTATTAACTTTGTATCGCAACTTGCAAGAATAAATAAAATTGTTGTGTAGTAGAAATAAACGGCAAAATGGGGCTAGTCTAGCCACTTGCAATTAATCGAAGCAAATGGAAAAAAAAAAAAAAAGTTCTCTCATAATAAAAGGAAATATTGTTTTAAAAAAGACAAAAAAATATTTCTTAAATCTTTGATATTGTATTAGAAAATGTGAGACATAACTTTGAGATCATGATAAAATATAAACAATAAAATGAACAAAATATTATTACAGAGAAAGAGAAGCGTTAACGTAGTTTTGACTATTTTGGAATCACATCATTGGTAATAGTGATCAATGTAATATACATAGATGTCAGAAAACTTGTTCAATGTATTACCTGTCCAAGAAATTGCAATAACACCAATGGTAATAGTGATCAAGGTAATATACCAAAAGGATGCCATGGTATATTCTGTCCAAGAAGTGTGTTAGGGTTGGTTTAAGTTTTTATTGGTCTGGGTGTGTGTTTTGGACACCACCTACCATAAGTTCTTTTTTGAATTTCAGACAATCTATTTAATAATTCACTTTGGAGTTACTTGAAATGTCGGTTTCTGTTTGGCTTGCAAGGGAGATCAAATAGGAGATTGCCCCATTTAATTAAAGAACTAAGATTTGGCATCAAATACCATTAATTTCACACAACTCCAGCTTATATGCCATGTGTCTCGTAGCAAAATGTAATATATTTTAATTTGCTAATAGCCAAAACTTGTTCAATAACATCAATGGTAATAGTGAACAAGTTTTGGCTTTAAATCTTTCTTTATTAATATTACCATCGATGTCATTGAACAAGTTTCTTTAAACCTGTCCAAACTAAAAAATGTAATATGTTTTGCAAACCAAAACCTGTTCAATGTAACATCAATGGTAATAGAATAATAGTGACCAATGTTAATATACATTGATGTATATTACATTTTTTTTTTTTTTTTTTGATTTGTTAAGGTGTCATGAAAAACATATGAACACGTTTTGGCTTTAAAACTTTCTTTATTTGTTGTTGTAATTATCGAATTTATATATATATTATGCTGTGATATGAACAATATCAAATTCAAAAGAGATCATCACGGATGCTTTTAAAAAAGAAAAAAAGAAAAAAGCTCGATATTATTTTAGAAAAGATAAAAACATTTATCTCAAATCTTTGATATTGTATTAGAAAATATGAGACATAACTTTGAGACCATGGTAAAATATAAACAATAAAATGAATAATATTTCATAAAAAATAATAATAATATACAGAGAAATGGAAGCATTAACGTAGTTTTCGCTATTTGTAATGACATCAATAATAGTGATCAATGTAATATACCAAAAGGATGCCATGGTATAAATCTCATCTGGGTGTGTGTTTTGGACACGACCTACTAATTAAGTTTTCCTTTGAATTTCACACAATATATTTATGCACTTTGGACTTTGGAGTGACTTGAAACGTCTGTTTCTGTTTGGCCTGCAAGAGAGAATTACTAGATATGAGACTGTCCCATTTAAAGAACTAAGATTTTGATGAGGTTTTTTGGACCTTTTGTTTATCACAGATTAATTATATGCCATGTGCCTCAGAGCCAAATTAAACTTGCACGGTGACAGGTCATTCACAAGTGCTTCCAAAATTTATTGATAATAACACCAACACAATTCCTTTAGAAAACCATTTTAACATATGAACGACTTACCAGTTACCATACGTGTGATACGTGATACAGACGTCTCTCGAATTTTTGTTTCTACTATAAATTAAACCATTTTGTTCATTCAACAAACATACATTGCTAGAGCAAAACATGGTTTCGGAGAAAACTGTCTCCACCATTGTAAAGGCGGTGATGATCATGATACTCACATTGTTCATTGTTAACAGCAAGCCTGTTGAAACTAAAAGGCTTTTTGTTGTTGTCATGAAGTCATACAAGCTTGAGACAGCCAATAAGGTGCTGCCAGTTTCACAGGTTCGAGCCCCGACTCCACCTTCTGCGCCTAATCCATGCACTCACTTGCCTGGACCACCCAGTAAGGGTTCAAGCTGCCACCATCATTGAAGATAATGGAGCTAGCTTACTTAGCAATTTGGTCATCTGTGAAGTTTGTACTCGCGTTTATTCTGTATTGCAATATTAAATAAAATTGTTATGTTAATGAAAAAATAGCTCTAGCCACTTGCCAAAATTTTGTTTTATGTTTATTAGTTGCAATTAATCGTAGCAAACGAAAAAAAAAACAGATGTTCTCTCCTCTACTGTATTATTGGTTGGTGTTTAAGCCTTGGAGTTTACGTAGACAAAAGTTGACAGGACAGCTTCGATTCATCGCCTTGTCGCTTCTTTTCTTTTCTTTTATATATATATATATATATAGAGTACTTTGTTAAGCAGCGTATGAAATTACATTTTCATCCACAAAATTTTATTGTGCTAATGAGTGTTAAACCGGGTGGTTTTTCGTAATTTGAGTCTGACCACAATAAGTCAATAAGAGAAGGTCCAGAAACAGGAAAAGATAAAAGAAAAGTGAGTACTTTCTCAGTCTTCATGGTACGGCCTTTTTTAGGCCCTTTTAAGGTTTTCTAATTTTCCCCATGGTGAGATTTTTGTCAAGACATCAAGTACGATGGCTCTGAGTCTGACCACAAATAAGCCTCTGCTCATGGCCATGAAGGCACAGATTTACGACGAGCTCAGCAGGTCTTTTTTTTTCTTTTTCTTTTTTTTTTTGGTCTTCTGGCTACTTTCAATTTCTGTTTTTTGGCTTTCTCGGGCTCTATTTTGTCTTTAGTTTTTTTGAAGTAAATACGTAAAAGTTAAACTGAGTTTTTAGCATCTGGGTTCTTTTGTTACTAATAGAGGGGTTTTGAGTATTTGGGATTCTGGGCGTGTGAATTTGTGAAAGACTATAGATCTTTTTTTGGGAGGTTCGGTGGGTTTGGCCCTTTTGAGTATTTTAAATTTAGCCGACCCCAACATTTTGCAATTAAGAATTCTTGTTATTGTTGTTTGGGTATGTTAAAAATTGTTGAAATTTTTGAGGGTATCTTTATTGTTAGATCACTGGGTGCTTTGCCATCTGGGTACAGGAGATTTTTGCCTGTATGGTGAATTTTCCTGTGGGTAATTTTTATTTTATTTAAGAATCGCCTTAGAGTAATTAAAGTCAGTTAATTACCAGACGAAATTACCTTCATGGCGAGTTTGCCTTATGCTTAGGGTTATCAAAGTTTTTTTAGATGACTTTATTATTATTATTAGCTTTTGTAATGTTTTCATTTGAAAATATTTGTGAATATCATGTGAAATGTTATCCCAAGGGCTATGCTCCTAGTGTACAAACCAAAGATGGTCCAGTATGCACTTTAGTGCTTGGTCTATGCCACTAACAATCGTTCTGTTTTGCATACAAAACCCAGTGTTGGGTAACCCCTCTAGTCTATAGATCGGATATACAATGCAGCCTCCTCTGGGCTGAATCTTGCTGCTAGCAGTGACCAGAAACTCTTCCCTTGCTGTTATGAGTAATCTGCCCTCTCCTATTAATATATATATATTTTATTATAGCTTGCTTCATACAAATTTTTTTTTTCAATCCTCTATGACTGAACTATTGTTGTGCCGAATGCCTCCTCACAATTATTTTCATGGTGAATATTGTCTGATGGATTGATGAATATCGAAACTTAGATTCATGAGATGTGCCATTTATAGGTTGCTTTTGTTAATACTTAATAGACATTGCTGTTTGAGTATTATTTTTGGTGGTTATACTGTCATTGGATGCAATTGATTAGTGATTGGGCTTGTCCCGTTGATGTTAGTTTGATTTTAAATGTGATAATGGAACTGTATTCTCTTTCCAGTCTCCAATTTTTAGTTTTTGGGTAAATACGGCTTGCATAAATAACTTAAGTTCTTAAAAACGACTTGACTGAGGCTCAAAGTTATCAAACTCTGATAAAATAAAATAAAAAGGTAGATCAGAAGGGGATCTTCAAATAACATGACATCTGAAAATAAGGAAAAGCCTCTCTTCGCTAAAGCATTAGCACACTTGTTGGTTTCCTGATACTCTGATAGCTGTGCTTCACTTCACACCTATGGAAAGCTTGGATTTAATTCCTGCAGTCATGTACAATGCCACAGATAAGAATGTTAGGTCAAGAAACACTGTTTAAAGCTAATACAACTTCCATAGCATCAAATTTCACAATTAAATAATGGATTCCTAACTCCCTAGCTAGAATGAGACCATATCTAACTGCCCAAACTTCAGCCAACACACTCGAAGCTTGCTGATGCAGGGCATTTAAGTAGTTGTTTTACATTTGTAGTTGAACAGAAAACCAGTAGTAATAGTCGCTTGTGCCTAAACAGTGAGTTAGAGGTTGCTATTGTAACAGCAATCACTTAGAGCCATTTGTAGTTAGTTAGTTAGTATGTTTGTTGGTTAGATTGCCAATTACCAATTAGGTTAAGTCTTTAATTGAGCCAATCCATTGGCTGCTAGTATAGTGCAGCTTGTATAAATTGCAGATTAGGCCCTCCGCTCTCATTTGTATGTGAATGAAATAAGCCTTTTAGAGCTTTTCTTGAACATTGCAGAGGTGCCTAACCACCTATCAATTTGTTCTAAGTAACTCACATTCCATTTAGTTCTAATTCATATCACAGCCCTTCACTTTCCCTGCATCACTTGCCCAATAGCTCTGTAGAATCCATTTGCCCAGTTACCCTCTGCATTTTGAATAAGTCCACCCTCACCAGCCTCGCCTGTGCTCCCCCGGGAGGATGATAGAGACAGCGACAAATCCAACAACATCGTTTCAGTAAATCCAACTACAATGATGCCGTTTCAGTAAAATTTAATACAAACAGCCAAAGCCCCAAGTTGTGCTCTGTCTAATTACCTCCCTCAGGTTTAACACATGGTGCTTAGTGGAAACGTGTGTTTAATTACTGATCACAGGCTGTCAATCTGTTAAGAGTTGTTAGAGTTCTGTTAGAGAATTAGTTCTGGTTAACCACCTAAATTGATCTAAGCTTAAGCTTATCTAAGTCCTATATATAGGACTCTTGTATTGCGTTACAGAGTGTGCTGTATAATATCAGATTCAGATATTTTTCAATCTCTCTCTATCTCTGTTTTACTCTTTCGCACATACAATCTCAAACTCTTTCAGAGGAATCATCGGTATTGAGTTGAACCAGCCCACCGGAGGTGTTTCCCATTTCAGAAACATAGTAGACCTGGCTGTAGATGCATGGTTTGAGGGTAAATAGGCAAAATTTCCATTGCATGACTTAAACTTAGATACTTTAGTCTCGGGTTAAGGCATTTATTGCTGAAAATTACTGTATTTCTATGCAGCCAAAGATTCCATTTGCCTATCAAAAACATGATAGCCCAATGGATAGAAGATTGAGCATGAATAATAGAACAATTGCCATTCCTTTTGAACCAGGAACGAAGGGGGTTTCGCAAGAGAACCCCACTTCATTCTTGTGGAAAAACTACATGTGTTGAGCATGGTTTGGGTTTTGTTATTTGCACTTTAATATATCTTGTGGAGAGGTTACATATGTTGCAATGGCAACAGGCAATTGAAACTTTTCTTGGTTTTGAAGCCAAACATGACAGAATATGTGTTATAAAACAAAAAAATAACTCTGATGGAATTCTATGATCTATGCCACTCACAATGGTTGTGTATTGCATACAGAATTCAGTTTTGGGTAACCTATAGATCGGAGATACATTGCAGCCTCCTCTGGGCTGAATCCTGCTGCTAGCGGTGACCAGAAACTCTTCCCTTACTGTAATGAGTAATCTGCCCTCACCTATTAATATATATTTTAATTATAGCTTTGCTTCATCCAAATTTTTTTTTCAGTCCTACAGATCTGAACTATTGTTGTGCTGAATGCCTCCCTAGTCCCTACAATTATTTTTATGGTGAATGATGTCTGCGGATTGATGAATATTGGACCTTAGATTCATGAGATGTGCCATTTATAGGTTGCATTTGTTAATAGAAGTTGTTTGAGTATTATTTTTGGCGATTATACTGTCATTAGAGTGCATCTAATTAGTGATTTGGCTTGTCCCGTTGATGTGAGTTTGATTTGGAATGTGATAATGGAACCATTATTTCTTCTGTCTCCAATTTTTTGTTTGGCTTTTGTTATTTGCACTTATATATACCTTGTGGAGAAGTTACATATGTTGCAATGGCCAATTAATCAAATTTATAAAGGGCCTATTGAGATCTTTGGGTGAGTCTATTTTTATCTTACTATATATAAAAAGAGAGAGTTTTGCCTTTGTTTGTTGTGTAATAAAACGGTAGAGAAGGGACAAACGATGGGTTGAAATCAATTGTGTTGGGCTGGAGAGAGAGTTTGGGCTTTTTTTTCTTTTTCATTTTTTTTCCTATTGTTATCTATTGCCAGATTTTACTCCCGATTTTTCTCCCAACCACTACTGACACTGAGTAGTGAGTACTGATAGAGAAACACGTATAGAAGGAGGTGGTATTGCATGTTTCCACATTGTGTAGAAGAGAGGAAAAGAAGAAAATGATTCAACTACATATTTCCACTACAAATTAGGACTTCAGGATTTTGGGTTCTAAGTTGGGCATTAGATCTTTCATGTTTTCAATTACTAAGAAAATGATTTATTGATTGATGGATTACAATATGTCTCCATGCTTAGGAAAATGGGGGAAAGAGAAGAGGGAGAAAGGGAAAGGAAGGTTGCAAGTGATTATGAATTGAAATTTAGGTACTTTAATGCGGATGCATTTGAAGTGTTTGTGAAAATGTACAAATTGGCTTTTGGGTAAGTTTCTGTTATTTGTTTGTTAGCTTAAATGATGATATAAGCTCGATGAAACATGTGGCAATAAAACATGATGTCAGTTATCATGTGAAGTGTTTGTCTTAAGGGTCAGAACCTTAAGGAACTCAACCTGAGTGTATAAAGATGGATGGCCACATATTATTAGTGTATAAGGAAGTCAATCTGAGTGCATATGTACAGCTATCTTTTAGATTGCTTTTGTTTCTTTTTCTGATTTTGTATCATGTATAATGATGCTGTTAATGTTTTCTCCATATCTTTATTTTGTTAGACAGGAAGCAGAAGGACTTCTACAGTTATACCGAGGGTCCAGCCAATGCCTTTGTAGTTGTTGTAGAAAAAACTTATCCAATGATCAAGAAGGCTTAACCCCGTGTTTTTGAGAGATTCTTTGCCCATACAAAAAAATTATCCAATTATCAAGCTGATTCTCTTACTTTTAGCTCATTGAAGCTTATATCATATTATTGTACTATAGTCCTAATTTGTGCTTTTGTACTTAATAGGAGCAAATCCAGCATGCTGAGGAACAATTTAACTCTGTGTCACTGTTATTTTCTCAAGGTTTAGTGATTATAAACTATTTCATTTGGTAGACTTGACCTACTTATTCTAGTAAGGATATGCCACTTGATTTTTCTGTTTATTGCAAATTTGCTATGAGCAATCACCAATTTGTTGGATCCAAACCAGAGAAATCTTCAGTTAAAAGGAACTTATAAATATTTCATCTTTCATTTTTTTGCTAGAAACCTGGTCTTCTTAGGTCTTTTCTTTCGATCTCCCATATGAGAGAAGATGTTGAATCTGGCATCTCTATTGAAAATCTCACAGAAGAGTATATATGTTCAATGAAGGATGTGACTCGGGGCTTGATAAAGGTTCTCTATTTGTTATACCTTTTCTACAGTAAGCATAGCATGAATACATATTGTGTTTTGGCATTTATGACTTTACTGAGTGATTATTCACATGGAAATGTTTTGAGTAGTGTGTTTATAGACCTATTCTCAACTTTCGGTTGAGAATGAAACAATTGGATCATACAAATGTGCATTGCAAATGAAATCAAATAATTTCATTTTGTTAGTTTTTGTTTCTTTTAAATTTCATAAATTTGAATACTGATACTTGATTCTAAGCTAGTAGTTTTTATTGGATAATTCAAGTTCAGTTAGGCGGAAAACATCTCAAAGGGTTGTCCCTGTTTGTGGCTAGCTAGCCTAGCTTACTCATGAGGCCCAGTGAATCCTTAGGCGCTGAGACAAATTTCTAGTCCAAACTCCAAGACAAATTTCCAGTGGCATGGATGGTCTCTTTTATATGGGCCTACCTACATGGTTCATGTAGTTTAAAAGGTTCAAGTTCCTGATGACTTCTTGGAATTCAACACTGCACTAAAAGCTGCTTAAGAAAAGTATAGATTTTTTCATAGTAGTCACACGAATACAAATGTGTTACTTTCCATAGTATTATTCTCGTCTCACGGAATTGATTAAGAACCCCAAGAAGCCAAGACAGTGGGTTTATGTTTTTATTATTATCATTTTAATTAAAGATGTTCATGAATTTTCCTATATAGCACAATCGATGTTCGCCATTTATGCCGCAGTCTTGGTTAATACAAAACACAGGATGAAAAGATAGTCTTCTAGATGGTGTTCGAGGCTAAATATTTACAGCCCAACACAATGGGCCAGTAAAGTTAAATTTTCGTATTCGAGCTCATAATGGAGTTAAAGGCCCAATTACTCAAGGCTAGACGAAATGGTTTTTACCTCCTGCTACCACAAAAGGATGATACAAAATCCTGAGACCTAAACCTATACTTCACAAAACTCTTGTGCCTAAGAATTAAGATTAGTTTCATCATGCCGTCCAATCCTACTTGAAAAGCCGAAATGAAAAGTGAGGGGGTTGTGTCTTGGAGGCAATAAAAGGTTTTTTTTTTTTTAATCAATTTTTGGACTCCATGCTAGGACTTGCAAATGGTTTGGAATTTCTTCATCTTCTTTAATATATAATTCAATAGTTAAGATAAGAGAAAACTTTTTGGAAAGTGTTTAATTGAGAGGGGAAGAGAGGAAAATGATGGTGGGGCTCTGGTGTTTTCTTCCCTAGACCCACCAAAAAGTTTTCTCTCTGAAAGTGTTTGATTCTGGGTTTATTTATTGGATTTGGGAACAACATGAAGAACAAATTCTTATTTTCTTATTAAAAAATAATTTTAAGTTCTGTTTTTTAATTTATTTTCTTTTTTGGTTTAAATTGTTTGACATGGTTTTTTATTAAAAAAAAAAATTAAAATGCTAACATGGCATATAAAAATGCCAAATAATATTTTTTAATAATATTTTAATCACCACATCAGTGTCACATCAGCGCCACATCAGCTAATAGGGTGTTCTGTTTGCCACCTCAACTTTTTCTGTTAGTTGGCTGACGGTAAGGACTTAAATGTCACACGTTAATTGGTTTAGGGACTAAAAATGGTAAAAATAAAATATAGAGACCAAAATAGAAAAAGTGCAAAATGTAAGGACTAAAAGTGTATTTACACCATTTTTTTTCCTAGACATGATTTTTATTTTTTAATAAATTTGGGTGATTGTTTTTTTTTTTTTTGGTTACTTTTTTTTTAATTGGACATCATTTTTTAACAAGGGTATATAAGTAAATTTATATAAACACACTTTTTTTATCCTTCCACTTTTTTCAATCCCAACCAAACAAAAATGAGGGAAATCAAAATCTTTTATATCCTCTCACTTTTCCACATTCCCATCATTTTCTATCTTCCCACTTTTCCACCCCTCCAACTAAACAGAAAAAGTGTAATGTGGCCATTTTTTCTAGTCTTTTTTCCTTTTCTTGACTAAATTGTTTGTCCAGAAACTAGATGAAAGAGTAGGCTTTAGTTAGTTTTATTGGAAAAGTCTTTGTTGTTGAATAAAAAATCTAAAGTTCGTTCGAACTACTTTTACACCAAAAACTAATCAATGTCTTTACTCTTATGATAAAGAACAATTAGTAAATCAAGAGCAATTAGCAGATCATCATATCATCATATCATCATGAAAATGATCCTATAGGTTGAAATTTTATTTTGAGGGTGTGTTGGTTCTTGATAAAGCTTACAAGGATACACCTCAAATCCACTTCAAAAGTAACTGACCAGGGAAAAGCTGAATACAATTTGGAAAATATGAACACGTACGTAGAAGTAAAAACATTCCCGGATCTAGAATATAATTTATTCAGATTCCACAAAAGTGAGTGATTAGCATTTCTTTTGTGGTATTAGAATCCTTTTCATTTAAAATAGATCCATTTGATAATTTAGATTTAAAAGACAAAACATTTGATAATTTAGATTAAATATTAAAAATAAAAAAAAAGTATATAATTATTCAAACATAAGAAAAAATCAAATCATTTCGAAAATAAAAGTGTCTGTAACTCCAATCAATTACACTCTAGAGAGATAATATACTGACTTTAAGGGAAAGTAGGAGTGACTAGAATAGAATTTCTATTTTGAATCGAAAAGGTGTGGCTTCATTTATGAGATTATAATTGCCTGTGTTTTTATAAACTTTATTATCCTTGCTTTTATTTTTATTATTTGTCCTCATTTTTTATTTTTGGTAGGATTATTGTTGAATACGTGTTAGGGTAGGACTAAAAAATAAATATTCTTATTTTTGTCACTCTTAATGTTAGATGCTAAACTAAAAGTGTAAAAATATTCTTTAACATGCAGAAAAAAATACTCCATTATAAATATTCTTTAATTCTGATAGTGAATATTTATAAAATTTCTCAAAACACCATTAATTAAAGTATTATACACACACACACATTAATAGTATTAACTTCAAGTCACTTTTATCAATGTTACAACATTCAACAACTTTCTATGGGATTTTGATTTTTAAACAAATCCACCATTAAATTATATAATCATCTTATACTTTAGATGCATGCAAAATATTAAGAGAATCCAATATTAATAAATATGTTATTATAATTATAAAATGTTTAAGTTCTAAGTTTTTTGAGCTTTAAAATTATATATTCAAAAATATGACTTATGGTTCAAAAAGTAAATAAAACCCAATTGACAAGAAGTTCAGTATATGTTAAAAACATACAAAAAAGGTAATCTAAGAAATTTATAAAATATTAATTTAATAAAAATTATTAGGTTGAATACCCTATAATTAATAATAATATATAAAATATAAATTTATGTGTATCAATTGAGCAAAGTTTTTCAGACTATGAGCTAAAAGGAGCTTTATGCAAAAGTTCTATCACTAAAGAGCTTTTAGAGCTAAAAAGCTCTTTTAAGAAAAAATGCTAGTGTTGATAATCCACCTAAAGGAGCTTTATGTTAAAGTTCTACAACTAAAGTTAAATTTTTTTTCTGTTGCAATATCTAATAGACACATTAATGCTTTTTTTTTTTTAATTTAAAATTCAAGAAATACAATAGAGGAGAGAGAAATACAATAGACACATTAAGACTCTATCGCTTATTGATAAATGTGGTAAGGTTGTGGAAATAGCTAGAAGGTTTATTATTATCTTAATTGTTCTATTGAGAGCAATTGTATTATTACTTGTATATAATAGAAAAATAATTAAATTTTAGCCAATCAAGTACAAACTTTATCCACATCAGACCATGCAAAATTATGTAAAAATAAATAAATCATTTTAAAAACCAAGAAAAATTGATAATTTATTGTTTTTTGCAGTTGAAAGCATCTTCCTGTCTTCGCACTGTAAAACTAACTCTGTTTGCAAATCGGGCTTCTTTGTCCTTTATCTTTGCATATTCTTCCTAGCTTCTCTGTCTTTTGACTCTTTTCTTCTCTTTTGACTCTTTTCCTTTTCCTTTTTTCTTTCTTTCTTTGTGCTCTCTAGTCTCACCCCTATCTTCAAAAACAGAAGCAACCCATTATTTTCATAGCCAGATGAAAACGAAACGCACCGACACTTGTTTTATTCTCTTAAAGCAACATTTGTGTTTTTCTTGTTATTGTACTTTCCATCTCTGACGACTACTGCTTCCGCTGTTTTCAAAGAGATTGGTGGATCCACCAACTAACCATATGACTTTTTTTTATCCTTTTTTTGTTTTTTTTTTTAAACCCTCAATTTTGTACTTTCCTTCTTTTTTGACATGATCACGTGTTTATTTTTCTTTGATAAGATATTTGGTTAGCTGAAAAAAGCACAATATTTTGTATTCATTTTCAGTTTTATATGGGATTCACTATTAAAAGATCGGTTTGGTTTTAAATTTATACTTAGTTTTCATTTTCAGCATCCTAAAAGTTGGATTTGAATACAAAAAATAAAAACAACTTTTCAGCATTTTCGTTTTCTATGAATACGAATGTAGTGGCATATTTGTAAATATTGTGAAAATACAAAGCTACTTTTTTTGAGTGATGTGAGTCTGTGTAAGTGAGAAAATTATTATTATTTTAAATAGAAAATAATGACTAAACTTGTGTATTGTTAGAGATATATTAGCCCATTAGCATAGACCCAAAATAGAATTAAACTTGAACCTATACTAATGGGCTAATATATCTCTAACATGTATAATGTATTCTATACTCAAATTATGTATTCAAAACCACTTGCCAAACACTATCAAATATGAAAATAAGTATTTTTTTCTATATTTAGATTTAGGATTTGAATATAAAATACTAGAAATGAAAAGTGAATACACCACTTTTTGAAACCAAACAGAAAAAGCATTTCAAAAGTTTTGTTTTGGTTTTTGTTCTTAATTTGGATAAAATATAAAAACTACTCTCCAGAGGCTTGAGCAATTAGGTCGTACCAAAACTTTCCAAAAATATCTAATTTTGCTCTTTAAGTAGTACGAATTTTCTTATTTTAAAATCGTTACATAATAGTCTCATTATTAATGTTGCAAACTACATTTTTTTTTTTAAATTTTAGTTAAATAAAATTTTTCTTGGACTCATCTTTTTTTTAAGAACCTAATATATTGTTAAGGTACTAAAGTTTAGGCGCGCTTGGGATTCTAGAAAGGCCATGATGGTCTGATCTACATCAGTGGGCCAATTGGTTACCATTCCATCTCGAATGTGAAACTTGAAAATTACGAATCTCATGGGCTAGAGAAGAAATACCATAAACTACCGATGCTATTGAAGATGGTGGAAGATACTTTCCAGCAATTGCATTTGGGACCACCGGAAAATCACCATCAAGAATAATCTCTCGGACACCAAGCAAATATCAAGCCTTCTTCAAAGACTTTAGCCTCAATTTCCAATGGCCCAAGCGGTTGTAAAAATTTCTAGTTCATTGCTGCTATAACCATCCCACAATGGATAGGGACCAGAAATTTTTGTTTAGAGGCCATGACTAAATGATAATATTGATTCACAATACATGTACCTATGTATGTATGTCTAAAGCACTCATTACTGCATTAATTAAGAATTTTCAAACAACATTTTCTAAATTTGTCTCTCCAAATGTCAAACACATAAACAAATTCATTAGTTTTGGCATGTGTGAGATCTTTCAGATCAGTGGTTCCATAAATAATAAATTGGACCGCGAAACTTTATGTTGTAATCTTGTGGCTGATATGTTGGGGGGAGAGTGGTCCGAGAAAAACTTAAAAATAAAATATGAAAAGCGATTAAGCAAATTGGAAAGAAACATGTACAAGTGGGCACATCCCTTTGTCGGAAGGAGGAGCATATCTTTAGAGGGCAAATTGTGAACGTAGGTCCTCCCGTTCACATGACAGTCACAGATTAGTAATACATAAGAATGTAGTAAGTTGAATGTTGGTCGTTTCTGATGTGCGGCCCGCCATTAAGGGAGAACTAATTAATACTTGTATTGTCCCATTTAAATACCTAAGGTTTGGAGGTTAAAATGCCACCTAGTCTATATTTCCAATGTGATCCAACGTTAAACTACTCTCCTTTATGTGAAAGATCTTATTTTTGATAGGTGTAACATATATATATATATATATATATATATATAGGGTCCATATATATATATATATATAGGGTCCATATATATATATCTGGCCAATATGTGCCATTGTCCCAATGATTGAATCTATTCTATTTCTAAAAAAAGATTATTAATCCTTAACTTTTTGAGGAATCCTAATTGATTCTTGTTTATTAATATGCGCCTATATTTTTTTTTTACTTCATCGATTTGATTTTTTCGGTGGATACTAGGACTCTCATATTGAAAAGAATTATAAATTTTAGGAATTAAAACTGTGAGAGTAAGAATTGTTAAAGTACTAAGGTTTGGTGGTTATAAACTTATAATGCGTGGGGCCCTTTTGTTTCTCCTATAAATGCATACAAATCTACGGCATTGACAAATCGTGTTCAAATCTGTCCTTTTTGGGCAAAGAAGGCTCTCTAGATCAGTACGTGAAATATTTGATTATGAAAGGCACCCCACATTATTATAGACCGAGATCGAGACGATTTTTTTTTTTTTTTTTTTTTTTTTAATTGAGCCGATTTGTAGTTGATTTGAAACCATCAAACCCAAAAAAAATAAAAAAATAAATAAAAAATAAAAAATCAAACCACATATTGATAGAGAGCAAAACATGTTTTCATATAATAAAAAGGGTGTGGCTTGTGTCCAGTGGAAGTTTCCACTGGACACGTGTCCACTCTTGGACATGTGTCCATCATCCAACGTGTCCAGTGGAAACTTCCACTAAACACAAGCCGTATCCTAATAAAAATTGTGTTTAATTTTAAATGCATTCATGTGTTTGCATGGATTACATGCTAGTACCTATTAATAGTCATCGATTCAACTATACAATCAAATAGAAAAATTTCTGGGACAAATAATCATTCAAATTTCAATATATATAAAAAAAAATGTATAACTTCAACCAAATACATGTTATATTATTTTATATATAAATTAAATGATAAAAATAATATATTTTAATCATATACATTTATAATATTTAGGGAAGAAAAACAAACTTTTGATAAAGTTTATGGATCAAAATAGTATTTTACCCATTTAAAAAATATACATTAAAATGCATAATGTGAGGGCCAGATAGCCAAAAGGTACTGTTAAAACTGTATATATTGGGTCTATGGCCTAGTTCGAGGATATTTGCTTGTTCGAGGATGGTCAAATAATGTTACTATGTGAATGGTAGAAAAGGAAGAGATAAGGATTGTACATAATAGTCCAAATGACGTTCGAGGAGAAAAGTCATATCGGAAATATGGATCCGAGATCAGTAGGAATGTCCTATCATCCCAAACATCCTTCCAGGTTGTATCACGATTAGAAGTCAGACATTGGATATGAGAGGAGTAGAGGAAGGCAACAAATATCTTTAAAAACTGCTATCTCCACATTAAATGCATTCCAGCTAACTCTCTGGCCGCATTAATGTGGAGGTGATATCTGAACAGTGATGAAGCAGCCTTACAGCTGCTAGTAGAAAGGTTCTGGAAGGTGTTGCATGGGACAAGAAAAAGTTCTTAGAATCTAATCTGCACGTGTATGGTGGGGATGATGCCAAAAATTATATTATATAGCATGGAAATGTGGCCTGAAAGAAGGAGGACGAGAAAAAAAAAAAAGACTGTAACAAACCTTTTAACTCTTGTAACCTTGATCATCAACTCGACATTATAACAGATCTCCTTAAACTGTGCCGAGGACAAATTTTTCTTACCTTACTTGTGTTTGATTTTCTTAAATAAACAACTGTTATTGTCTTTCTTACTCATTAGAATTAGTTCTTTCATCCATGCTCTACAAATTCATTAAGCTAAAACTCAATTATATATTGGGTCAAATCCAAGTTCAGTCCTTACACATAGTATTTTTTTTCTTTGGTTTTATATATTGATTTATTTCACATAAAATTGGATAAGTCATACATTACTTAATTAAGTTAATTAAGTAGTTGAAAGATTTTTAAGTTTTATGTAAAAACTCAATTTACATTGATCGCTTGTGCTGAATTTGTAATATACTTTTAGTTTTATTAATGTGTTATGAGATAATTTTTGCCTATGAGATAAACGTTTAAAATTTTCATTAAAGCAAATATTAATTCATAACACATGAATAAAGCTAAAAATAGTGTACAGTATTGCTTGTTATGGAAAAAAGAAAAGGCATGTTCTCTAACTTCCACCTTCCCATTATTTGAACATTGATTTATTGTGTATTCAAAAAAGAAGAAGGCATGTCACGTGATACTGTGAGGCGTTGTTGCAGATGAGTCTTTACAAAGCAAGCTACTTGTCTCACACGCACAGATCATCTCCACCTCCAATTCAATTTCCAACTCAACAATGCAAAAGAAAGACCAGAAAAAAAAAAGGGTACATTATTGATGTGGAGATTTCGAGACTGTGGTAGTAAAAGTATTCCCTATTTGTTTTGGACCCGACCTAAAATCAAGTTGCTGTGAGTTGATTAGTTGAAATGTCGGTTTCTGATGTGCGGCCTGCAATTAAGGGAGAACTAATTAATACTTGTCATTGTCCCATTTAAAGACCTTAGGTTTGGAGGTTAACAAAAGCCACCTAGTTTATATTTCCAATGTGATCCAACGTTACACTACTATCCTAAGTCATGGGTTCATTTCAACTCAAAAACAACATCAATTCTTCAACCTCAATCCTGCAAGGTAAGAAAATTTAGCTCCAAAACTATGAGTTTTCCATGTGATTGTGTACTGTTGGGGGTTTCCTAAATCTTAAAATTTGTAAAGCTATTTTGGAAGATTAATGACACAAAGGGTTTTGGGTGCAAATTTTGCGCACTGGGTCGATTGTTTTTTTTTTTTTCTTTGAATTATGTTGTTCCTTTTTCATATAGGTTCCCCTTAAGGTTACACGGTGTGTGGTCCTAAATTTCAAATGGTCTCAATCTCCCAGCCCTTTCATCTTTCTCTCTGAATCGAGAGCACCAAAGTAATGGCTTTGGCAATGGGCAGTGTTGGCTCTAGCCCCTACTGGCTATTTTTTTTTCCCCCAAAAAAAAGTTTTATTTTTATTTTTTAATTTTAAGATATTCTCAAATAAAAGATTTTTTTAATTTTTTTTTTTTAAAGTTAAGATTTTCTCACTCAAATAAAAATTGTTTTTTTAATTATTTAAGGTTTAAATTTTTTTTAAAAAAAATTTTAAATTAAGTCTCAATGAACAAATTAGTGGGAGACTAAACTCTAGACTAGACTTCTAGTACAAATAGGAGACTTGACTTGCACACAAAGTAGAATTAAGCTTGTGTCTATGCTAATGGGCTAAAATATCTCTTACAGTAATGATTTTTTTTTTTTTACTACTGATTGTAGAGAAATGGTGGCGGAGTCTATATACAAAGAGACATGTGTTCCGGTGAATGATGGTCCGAGTTGGGCGAAATACATGTCGATCTCTGGTTCATCTGATGATGAATATGATATCATCACTCTGCAGTACACTGAGAATTATGAGTGAAGCAAGTTATTGCTTGATGTTTCCAAGGTTGCCTTTTTGTGCTCTCTAGGTTTGCTTTAACAGGATGTTGAAAGCATACGAACATCTTTAGCTGCATATTCTTGTAATAATAGGCTTATCATTCATAGGTGACTTGTGAACTGTATCAGCATTTTTCATTATTATGGATGTCACTTTAAAGTTTACTGGCATTTCAGCTATTTTAATTTCTTATAGAAAGTACAATTTGTTGGAGCTCTGGTAAGAATTAGTTTGCACAACTTCATTCATTTTAAGGGCTAGTTTGAAACCAACTTGCCAGATTGGTTGATACCAAAATTATGGTTTATGACTCACAGTGTTGGTTTTAGTTTGATCCTTTTTGGAAGTATATTTGGGTTTTGAGTTGGACTTCTTTTCTCTTTGGTGTAACGTGTGAAGCTGAACAGATATTTTTTCTTTTCCCCTCCTTTCTCTTGGTGGTCTTATTGAAACCAATTTCCATGCCAATAATGTAACAAGAAACTGAAATAATATTAGTGTATGAAAAAATCTGAGAGAAATCTAAATAGAATAGAGAGAATTTCATTGATCAAAAAAGAATACACGAAGTTAATGAATAAAATACACAGTGCTCTGTTTATATACACAGTGAACATAACTAACTCTCAAAAAAGTGGCGCCAAAGTTAGTTAGCTAAACTTCTGGAATTTACACGTGTCAATACTGACTAACTACTTCCTAGAATCACGGGACTCAAATCCTCAGCGCTCTTGAATGAAGAACTCGTGATGTGGAACTGCTTCAATTGCTTCCCAGACTTCAGTGCTACTCTGGTCAGCTATTGATGCATCCTGTGTGGCTTGGTCCCTGCACTGCCTATCAGCTAGTGTTGCATTCTTTACAACCCTCGTGGCTTGATCAATGCTCTTCACTTCAGCAGCAACTGTACTAGCCATCACACTTGTACCTTGTCTCATGCCACTCTGTCCTGCAATATGCCCTGCAGTATGCCCTGCATTTTTAACACTCCCCCTCAAGAGCACAGCTCTTGCCTTGTGACTTGACTTAGGTGGGGAAGGGTATTCTACTACATGAGCAAAGATATTGATTACACCCAATCTAGTGATCAATCTCAAGTAGTTTTCAACTCCTAAGGCTTTTGTAAAAACATCCGCCAATTGATTTTTGGTTGAGACATAGAAGGTCTTTAGTGTACCATCAAGAATCCTATTTCGTACAACATGGCAATCAGCTTCTATGTGCTTGGACCTTTCATGAAACACTGGGTTAGCTGCTATGTGAAGTGCTGCCTGGTTATCACAGTATAACAAAACAGGTCTGTCATGTTTAACATGTAAATCCTCTAATAAATGCAATATCCAAGTCAGCTCACATGTGGTTGTGGCCATTGCCCTGTATTCTGCTTCTGCACTTGATCTAGACACTATACTTTGTTTCTTAGATCTCCAAGACACCAAGGCATTACCCAAGAACACACAATAGCCTGTCAAGGACTTCCTTGTGTCAGGGCATCCAGCCCAATCTGCATCACAGTATGCCTTTAAGTGCAAATCAGAATCTGTGGGGAAGAAAACACCTTGTCCAGGTGTGCCTTTAATATACTGAAGTATTCTGGTAGCAGCCTTCATATGTGGTACTCTAGGTTGTGCCAAGAACTGACTAAGCCTATGTACTGCATATGTGATATCTGGTCTGCTCAAGGTTAAGTACATTAGCTTCCCAATAAGCCTCCTATACTGGCCAGGATTAGAAATCAGATCTCCACCACCTTTGGATAACTTCAATTGCTGCTCCATTGGTGTTTGAGTTGGTTTGCAACCTGTCATTCCAGTTTCTTCAAGAACTTCAAGAGCATATTTTCTTTATGTTAAACTGATCCCAGTCTTGTTCCTTGCAATTTCCAAGCCTAAGAAAAACTTGAGTGATCCCAAGTCCTTGATCCCAAACTTCTGATCTAGCACTGACTTCAGAGAAGTAACACAATCAAGATCATTGCCTGTAATGATCATGTCATCTACATAGACCAGTATTGCAGTGAACAAAGAACCATTCCTATGAACAAATAGAGAATGGTCTGCTTGGGACTGAACAAAACCAAGCTGTGTAATTGTTGCTGACAACTTTGTGTACCATTGCCGAGAAGCTTGTCTTAAGCCATAGATTGATTTCACCAGCTTACAAACTTTAGGAGCAGATGCTGCTTTAGGAACTGAACACTCCCCCTTACTGTGAAAACCAGGAGGCAAGACCATGTAAACCTCCTCATCCAAATCCCCATGAAGAAAGGCATTATTAATGTCTAATTGATGTAAAGGCCAAGACTTAGCAGCAGCCAAAGCAAGCAAGACCCTTACTGAAACAGTCTTAGCAACTGGAGAGAAAGTCTCTAGGAAATCAAGGCCTTCTCTTTGGGTATAACCCTTAGCTACCAATCTTGCTTTATACCTCTCAACACTGCCATCAGGATTGAGCTTGACTTTATAAACCCATTTGCAGCCAATGGGAAGCTTACCAGGAGGTAAAGTAGTCACATCCCAAGTGTGATTTGTCTCAAGAGCTTGAACTTCCTTGTCCATGGCAGCTCTCCAAAGAGGATCTTGAACTGCCTGGGAGAAGCTCTGAGGTTCTTGAGGACTAGAACCAACTGTCATGAGGTAAGATTGGTAACCAGGTTCCAAGTGAGAGTAGGTGATGCACTCAGCCAGATCATAAGCAGCACCAGGAGCAAATGCAGTACAAGCATAATCCTGCAAGTATGCAGGAGGTCTAGTGTCTCTAGTTGATTTCCTGAGAGGCACTGGAGAAGCTGGTACAACTGGTGGAGAAGAAGGGACAGCTGGAAAAGGAACCTGACTAGAACTAGGTGAAAGATCAGCAGACATGGAAGAAGAAGTAATGTTATTGTGAACAACAGGATCAGTAGAAACAGAAGAAGGGAATAAGGCATTATCAATTTCATTTGGAACAAAATCAGGAACACTAATGGGAGTGACAAAGGAATCATTACCTGCTGAAGAAGAGGGAGCAACAACATCAACACAAGAAGGAATGGAATCTGAAGCATCAACAGAAACAGATGCAAAAGGAAAGGAATGTTCATGAAAAACAACATCCCTAGAGAGAAACACACTTTGAGTGGCTAAGTCAAGAACCTTGTATCCTTTTACCCCAAAAGGGTACCCTAAGAACACACATTTCTTTGCTCTTGGGGCAAACTTTGTTCTATGATTAGAAAGTGTAGAAGCAAAACACAAGCAGCCAAAGACTCTCAAATGTGAATAGGAGGGTGGAGAACCAAACAAAGTTTCAAAAGGAGTGTGATTGGATAAAACTGAAGATGGAGTTCTATTTATCAAGTAAACGGCTGCAAGAACAGCATGACCCCATAGGTGTAAAGGCAGGTGTGATTGGAACATGAGAGCTCTAGCCACATTTAAGATGTGTTGATGTTTCCTCTCAACAACACCATTTTGTTGAGGAGTTTCAACACAGCTTAATTGATGACAAATGCCTTGCTTAGCAAAGAAATCCCTCATGAGAAATTCTGTACCATTGTCAGACCTAATGGTCTTGATCTTTTTAGAAAATTGAGTTTCTACCATGGTACAAAAGGCTTCTAGAACAGATTGGGTTTGAGACTTATGTTTTAAGAGATAAACCCAAGTACATCTTGAGCAATCATCCACAATAGTCAAGAAATATTTGCAATTATCAATGGTGGACACAGAAAAGGGACCCCATAAGTCACAATGTATCAAATCAAAACAAGAAGCAGAAATTTGAGAACTTTTATTGAAGGGTAAACGTTTTTGTTTTGCAAGTGGGCAGATTTCACAAGTAAGATCCTCAACTGAAGTACAAAGTGGTTCACCATTATTCCTAATTGAAACTAATTTGGCATTAGACAGATGTCCTAATCTAGAATGCCATACATGAGTGCTAAGAACAGAAGGTAATGCAGCAGAAAAGGAAGCAGCAGAAATGGAAGCAGATAGTGAAGTGGAGTTGCTCCTTTCCAGCAGGTAGAGTCCATTGCATTCCTTACCCAGACCAAGTGTGCTCCAATGAGCAAGGTCCTGGATAAAGCACAATGTCCCAAAGAAGATAAGACAGCAAGAAATAGATTTGGCCAACTGACTGACAGAAATGAGGTTAAAACTGAATGATGGAACACATAACACATTGTAAAGAGTAAATTTGTCTGAGATCCTCATAGTACCAACGTGTGTGACTAAAGCTATCTCACCATTTGGCAAATTAACATGAGTATTTAAGACAGTGGTGATAGAAGTAAAGCAAGTGACTGAATGAACCATATGATCAGTGGCACCTGTGTCTATGACCCAATCAGTGGTATGGAAACACTCTTTATCAACTATTTTAGCAGAAAATATAGAGTGCTGCAAGGTAGGTTTGAAAGAAAAGCTGGAAGCAGTACCTGACATAGTGTCAATGAAGTTGGAATTGTTAAGGGCTGATGAGAGAGGCACACCAGTTGCAGCAGGCACACCATGAGTTTCAGTAGTCAAACCAGAGACACTTCCACTTGTACTAACAGATGCAGCATGATGTTTTTGACCTTGATCAAAGCCTGGTTTGAAAAAAGCAAGGAGCTGCTCACACTGTGCCTTAGTAATAGGACATTGAGCAGATGTATTCTCTGCATCAGTTCCTTGTGGAAAGGAAACCTGATTAACATTGAACTTCCCCTTCTGCTTATAACCTGGTGGATAGCCATGGAGTTTGTAACACTTGTCCACAGTGTGTCCAAGCATGTTACAGTGGGTGCACAAGGGTCTTTCCTTCTTAGGTCCAGCCTTGTTACCAGAATTCCCTTTGGCATTAGCATACATTGCCACTGAATCAGGTTTAGGAATGTATGCAGAACCATTACCATGACCAATTCCTTTATGTGCCTCCTCTTGAAGAATCAAGGAATACACCTTGCTCATTGGTGGAAATGGCTCAAGCATGAGAATGTGACTCCTCACAGTCTCAAAATTCTCATTGAGCCCCATTAGAAACCTCATCACATAGGATTTCTCATGAGCAATGCTGAGTGTCTTCATCGCACCACAAGTACATGCTGGCAAGGGTTCATAATGAAGTAGTTGATCCCAAAGTTTCTTGAACTTAGAGTAATACTCAGTCACTGACAATTGACTCTGAGTTATCTGTGAAATTTCTTGTTGAAGGTTATAAATCTTTGGTCCATTTCCTTGAGAAAATACACGTTGCAACTCAAGCCACATCTCCCTTGCAGTCTCACAATACATAATGCCACTTGACACATCAAAATGCATTGAATTGATCAACCAAGAAAGCACCATTGTGTTACAGCTTTCCCAATCCTCATACAATGGAGAATCATCTTCAGGTTTCTCAATCTTTCCATTTACGAAGCCTATCTTCTTCTTGGCAGTGAGTGCCAGAACCATAGCCCTAGACCAAGATTGATAGTTCCTCATTCCCAACAATGGCTGTGTGACCAAGATATTGCCTGGATTCTCACTTGCACTTAACAGAAAAGGATTGGGTGGATTGCTCTGTGTATTAGAACTTGAGACTGGTCGCATGGATTGAGGTTGTGTTGAATCAGAGTGATCATTTCCTTCAACAGAAGCCATGAGTGATCTTCAAAGCTTGAACAACAAAAGAAACTTCAATGAAAAGAAGAAACAGAAAGAAATTCTCGAACGATTTCTCAGCAGAAAAAAAAAAACGAGGAAATTTTCTTGAGGAAAATTTCTGTTTGGAACGAAAGAAAACTTCTGGAACCAAACCAAAAACTAGGAAATCAGTGTAAACTGTGCTAGCCGCTCTGATACCATGAAAAAATCTGAGAGAAATCTAAATAGAATAGAGAGAATTTCATTGATCAAAAAAGAATACACGAAGTTAATGAATAAAATACACAGTGCTCTGTTTATATACACAGTGAACATAACTAACTCTCAAAAAAGTGGCGCCAAAGTTAGTTAGCTAAACTTCTGGAATTTACACGTGTCAATACTGACTAACTACTTCCTAGAATCACGGGACTCAAATCCTCAGCGCTCTTGAATGAAGAACTCGTGATGTGGAACTGCTTCAATTGCTTCCCAGACTTCAGTGCTACTCTGGTCAGCTATTGATGCATCCTGTGTGGCTTGGTCCCTGCACTGCCTATCAGCTAGTGTTGCATTCTTTACAACCCTCGTGGCTTGATCAATGCTCTTCACTTCAGCAGCAACTGTACTAGCCATCACACTTGTACCTTGTCTCATGCCACTCTGTCCTGCAATATGCCCTGCAGTATGCCCTGCATTTTTAACAGTGTACTTCACTTTTCATTTCTTTTTCTTTCTTTCTTTACTTATTTTTTGCAGGGAAGATATGCATGTAATTTGTGGTTGGTTGGTTGGATTATCCAACTATTGTCGTTTATTTATGTTTAATTTTATGGATTTGACATAATATATTCAAAAAAGAAAAAGAAAAAGAATTAAATATAGTGAGATATTGAAGTATTTTCAGGATTTTTTTTGTCTGGTTGATGTAACTTTGTCACGTGGTGTACAAACTTAGTTCACATTCTTTGGCTTATCTGGGCTGAAGCAATTTTTAAATATAGTCACTGTTTAAGCTTATATATATAAATATGCTGAAAAGGTCTACACCGTGGGTCCACATGGCAGTGGAGTCCTCTTATTTTGATAGAGTAGTCAAGATAATAGTAGGAAAAAGTATATGAATTTGATGATGGCAGTGGAGTCCTCTTATCTTGATAGAGTAGTCAAGATAATAATAGGAAAAAAGTA
This sequence comes from Quercus lobata, assembly GCF_001633185.2. Classification (NCBI taxonomy): domain Eukaryota; kingdom Viridiplantae; phylum Streptophyta; class Magnoliopsida; order Fagales; family Fagaceae; genus Quercus; species Quercus lobata. The sequence goes on along the minus strand of NC_044909.1, from coordinate 4,746,975 downwards.
TATGAATTTGATGATGGCACGTGATAGGGGCTCAGAATTTGGCTTTTGTGTGACACAATTTAATCTTCTTGTAGACATTATTTTCCTTTTCATGGAACAAATACGCATGGTCCAGTTTATTTTCCTTTTAGATATGTGTCATTCTTTATTACTAGGATGGAACCTTAATTCAAATATTGTTGTGTTATTATTGTTATTATTATCATTTCATTTCTAATAAATTTAAATTTTCTGTTGTAATGACTAATAATTTACCATTAGGGATGCAGTGGGCTTAGATATATTGTGTAGGTAGTATCAAATTAAAATATGGTGCTAGAATGGTGCATCCATTGAAAAGCATTATGTTGATATTTCTATCCTTTCTTAAAGCATTATGTTGATATTAAGTAGTATTCTTCATGTGAAAGAACTTATTTTTGTTAGGTGTAACATATGTATATCTGGCCAGTATGTGCCATTGTCCCTATGATTGACTCCATTTATCTAAAAAAGATTATTAATCTTTAACTTTTCAAGGAATCCTAAATTCCTAATTGATTCTCGTTTATTAATGTACGCCTATATTTTTTTTACTTCATCGATTTGACAAATCGTGTAAATCCACCACGGCATTGACAAATCGTGTTCAAATCATCCTTTTCTTTATTTTTCGTTTTTTTGGCAGTCAAATCTATCCTTTTCGCACAAAGGAGGTTCTCTACATGAGATATTTCGCCCGAAGGAGCAGGTTCTCTACCCATCATTATTATACACCGATATTCGAGACGTTTATTTATTTTTTCTTTTCTATATATTGAGCCCATTTGTTCATTCAAAAAACGTGCATTGAAGTTGATTAGAAACCATCAAACCACATATAGATAGAGAGCAAAACATGTTTTCAAAGAAAACTTTCTTCACCATTGTAAAGGTGGTGATAATGATCATGATGATACTCACGTTGCTCATTTTTAACAGCAAGCCTGTTGAAGCCACAAGGCCTTTGGTTGCTGTCATGAAGTCAAAAAAAGTTGAGACAGCCAAGGTGGATTCAATTTCACAAGATCGAGCCCCGGTTACACCTTCTGGGCCAAATCGATGCACTTACTTGCCTGATCCTGCTAATGGTTCCGGTTGTCATCATTGAAGATCATGGAGCTTAGCAATTTGGTCATCATATCTGTGGAGTTGTGTTGTCACGTTAATCTGTATTGCAAGAATACATAATATTGTTGTGTAGGAGAAATAAAAGGCAGATTGTCGCTAGCCAACTTGCCAATTGTTTGTTTTATGTTATAGTAGCAATTTCTCTCCGCTTCATGATAAAAGGCTCTGTATTATTGGTTGGTGTTTAAGCCCTAGCTAGCTAGGAGGTTTCACGTAGGCAAGTTGGCAACTTTCATCGCCGTGTTGTTTCTATTTTTTTTTATATTTTATATATACGCTCAGCAGGATTTGAAATTACATTTTCGTCCATAAAATTTTATTGTGGCAATGCGTGTTAAACTGGGTGGTTTTTCGTAATTTGCGTCTGCCCACAATAAGTAAAGGTCCCGAAACAGAAAAAAGAGAAAAGAAAAGTGGGTACTCTCTCAGTCCTCATGATATGGCCTTTTCAGGCTCTTTAAGGTTTTCTAATTCTATGGTGAGATTTTTAATTGTGAAAACAATGGCTCTGAGTCAGTCTACATGATATGGCTTTTCAGGCCCTTTAAGGTTTTCTAATTCTATGGTGAGATTTTTGTGAAAACAATGGCTCTGAGTCTGACCACAATAAGACTCTGCTCATGGCCATGGCCATCAAGGGACAGATTTGCGACAACTTCAGCAGGTTTTTTTTTTTGGCTTTCTGGCTACTTTTAATTTCTGTTTTTTGTTCTTCTCGGGCTTTATTTTGCCTTTTGTTTTGGGGTAAAAGTCCGTAAAACTGAGTTTTTAGCATCTGGGTTCTTTTGTAACTAATGTTATTAGCCGATATGTGCTGAGTTGTTTAGACTTTAGAGGGATTTTGAGTTTTGGGAATTCTCGGCATGTGAAAACCAATAGAACTTTTTGGGGGATATTTTGGGGTATTTTTATTTTTATTTTTGGGTCACCCGGTGCTTTGCCATCTGGGTATATGTGAATTTTGCTTTTAGGGTAATTAAAGTTCTTTTTAATTAAATTTAATTTCTTTTTGTAATGTTTTCATGGAGTCTCTGATTTGTAAATGGTTCTGTGGTGATAGAAATTTGTTGGAGTGTGATAGAGTGTTTTAGAGAGGAAGGAAGAGATGGGGACAAGTCTAAAGTATTGGTGGCTATGTTGAAGGAAACCGTGGATTTGGTAATAGATCTGAACATTTTAAAACATTTTTTTTTCCGGTTGCTAATTCTGTTTGTTTGTGGAAATGGTTCTCTTGTGTTAAAAATTTGGACTTTGTGAGTGTAGGAATAGATACCCATTGAGGAAGTATTGGACAAACTCTAGGTTTCTTCATAAGATTAGATACTACCTTTAATTGATCTTGATCAGGCACAACACATCTACCTTTAATTTCAGACCACCAATATTATCGTTGTTTGATTGTTTATCTTCATGGCTGGCCCTAGCTAATTTGTTGAGTATCCATTGCTGACCTAAAAATTTTGGGATTAAGGCTTTGTTGATGTTATTGTTGTAGGTGGTTATATTTCAAATTCTGAATGAGGATTTGGGGAAAATGATCCTATAGCACTTTCGTGAGATGAAGGTAAAATATCATTGTCATTATCAATGTTTAGGTTCCTTTTACAGATTACATTTATGATTAATTGACTTATAGTTGTTTTTTTATTTCCTGGAAATGCAGTGACTGAATGATATAATGGAAGGCTCTCATATAAAAATACAAATTACAAACTCTAGATTTTGATTTGAGCATCTGCATAACAAAATACTCTTTGAAGTAATTTTGTTACTAATAAATTTTTTTCTCATTTTAAATGTTACAGAGAAATTCAGCTTATAATTTAAGCAAAGCCATGATAGTATTACTATGAATGTTCTTTGATAGTGTTGCATGTGCATCAAATGATAAACTGGTAATACATAAAACTAGAGAGTTTTGCCTTTGTCTGTATTGTAATAGAACAGCAGTAGAAGGGCAAAACGATAGGTTGATATCAATTGTGTTGGGTTGGAGAGAGAGTTACAAGGGACCTTTTTTTTTTTTGTCTTTTTCATTTTTTTTCCTATCTTTATCTATTGCCAGATTTTCCTCCAGTTTTTCTTCCATTAACACCGAGTTGTGAGTACTGATAGAGAAACACATATGGAAGAAGAACAGAGACGAAAAAGAGAGGAGAAGAAGAAGAAAAGAGGGATACTGGCAGCAGAAATTTCAGGGATTGTTGTCTGTTCCATCACAAATCGCAGAGAAACGGGCATGGGAGGGATCCTTCTCACAAATCGCAGACACTCAGGATTTTATGTTGTAAGTGGGGCATTAGATCTTTCGTGTTTTACAATTAATCAGAAAATGATTTGTTGATTGATGGATTACAATGTGCCTCCATGGTTAGGAACTTGGAGGAAAGACAGGAGAGAGAAGGGAAAAGGAAGGTTGCAAGTGACAATGAATTGAATTTCAGGTACTTAAATGGATGCATTTGAAGTGTTTTTGAAAATGTCCTAATGGACTTTTGGGTGTGTTTTTGTTATTTGTTTGTTAGCTTAATTAATGGTATAAGCTAGATGAAAGATGTGGCCTTAAGACATGTTGTCTGTTTTAGTATGAAGTGTTTGTCTTGAGGGCAGAACCTTAAGTAACTCAACCTGAGTGTACAAAGATGGATGGCCACATACTGTTTAGGTATAAGGAACGCAGCCTGAGTGCATATGTACAACTATCTTTTAGATTGCTTTTGTTTCTTTTCTGATTTTGTATTATGTATAATGGTGCTATTAATGTTTTCTCTATATCTTTATTTTGTTAGACAGGAAGCAGAAAGACTTGTACATATATACCAAGGGTCCAGCCAATGCCTTTGTATTAGTTGTAGAAAAAACTTATCCAACGATGAACAAGGCTTAACCCCCTGTGTTTTTGAGAGATTCTGTGCCCACATAAAAAAATTATCCAATTATCAAGCTGATTCTCCTATTTGTAGCTCATTGAAGCTTATATCATATCATTGTACTATAGTCCTAATTTGTGCTTTTGTACTTCCTTAATAGGAGCAAATCAAGCATGCTGAGGAAAAATTTAACTATCTGTGTTGCTTTTCTTTTCTCAAGGTTGAGTGATTATAAACTATTTCTTTTGGTAGACTTGACCTACTTATTCTAGTAAGGATATGCCATTTGACTTTTCAGTTTATTGCAGATTCACTATGAACAATCACCAATTTGTTGGATCCAAATCAGAGAAATCCTTAGTTAAAAGGAACTTATAAATATTTCATCTTTCATTTTTATGCTAGAAACCTAGTCTTCTTAGGTCTTTTCTTTCGTTCTCCCAGATAAGATAAGATGTCAAATCTGGCATCTATGTTGAAAATCTCATAGAAGAGTATATGTGTACAATGAAGGATGTGACTCGAGGCTTGATAAAGGCTTTCTATTTTGTTATGCTTCTTCTACTGTAAGCATAGCATGGATACATATTGTGTTTTGGCATTTGTGACTTTACTGAGTGAGTATTCACAGAGAACTGTTTTTAGTAGTGTTTTTTTCTTTTTTTTGAGAATTGTTTTTAGTAGTGTGTTTAGAGACCTATTATTAACCTTTTGTTGAGAATGAAACAATTGAATCATCATACAAACTTGCATTGCAAATAAAATCAAATAATTTCATTTTGTTAGGGTTTTTTTTTTTGGATGAATTTGGATACTGATACTTGATTCTAAGCTAGTAGTTTTTATTAGATAAATCAAGTTCATTTTAGTGGAAAACATCTTAAAGGGTTGTCACTGTGTGGCTAGCTTACTAAGGCCTGGTGAATCCTTAGGTGCTGAGACAAATTTCTTGGCCTGATTACTATGAACTCTTTTTTTGTTTTGGTTTTATGAAATATTTGGATTTATGTTTTTTTTCTTTATTGAAATGCATTATTCATCCAAAAAAAAAAGTTACACCCAATAAGAGAGGATGGATATTAGGTGCTTATTTAGCATATTTCCTAGTCGTGGGCTTTGTTTTCTATCATATTATTCTTCCTCCATCCCTCATGTAGTTGATGATGAAGAGTATTGAGGAGTCTCTAATCTTTATAAAACAAAATGAGGGGTCAATAATAAAGAATATAAATAATAAAGAATATAGTGAGTTTTACTTAGAAAAATATTTAATTAATTCTTTAGTTGGAATATACCATAAGGGCTGATTAATCAAATTTATAAAGGGCCTATTGAGATCCTTGGGTGAGTCTATTGTCATCTTACTATATATAAAAGGAGAGTTTTGCCTCTGTTGTGTAATAAAATGGCAGTAGAAGGGACAAACGATAGGTTGAAATCAATTGTTTTTGTCTGGAGAGAGAGTTTGGGCCTTTTTGTCTCTTTTATTTTTTTTCCTATTGTTATCTATTGTCAGATTTTCCTCCGAATATTTCTCCCAACCACCACTGACGGTGACACTGAGTAGTGAGCACTAAGGCATTAGATCTTTCATGTTTTTCAATTAATTACAAAATGATTTGTTGATTGATGGATTACAATATGACTCCATGCTTAGGAACTTGGAGGAAAGAGAAGAGGGAGAAAGGGGAAGGTAGGTTGCAAATGACCATGAATTGAATTTCAGGTACTTTAATGGATGCATTTGAAGTGTTTGTGAAAATGTCCGAATGGACTTTTGGGTGTGTTTTTGTTATTTGTTAGTTAGCTTAAAGTGTATAAGCTTGAGGAAAGATGTCGCCATAAAACATGACGTCAGTTTTCATATGAAGTGTTTGTATTAAGGGTCAGAGCCACTCAACCTGAGTGTATAAAGATGGATGGCCACATATTGTTATGTATTAGGAACTCAGCCCGAATGCATATGTACAGCTATCTTTTAGATTTCTTTTGTTTCTTTTGTGATTTTGTATCATGTATAATGATGCTATTAATGTTTCTCTATATCTTTATTTTGTTAGACAGGAAGTGGAAAGACTTATACGGTTATACCAAAGGTCCAGCCAATGCCTTTGGAGTAGTTTTAGAACAAAACTTATCAAATGATCAAGAAGGCTTAACCCCGTGTTTTTGAGAGATTCTTTGCCCACTTAAAAAACTTATCCAGTTGTCAAGCTGATTCTCTTTTTTGTAGCTCATTGAAGCTTATATCATATTATTGTAGTCCTAATTTGTGCTTTTGCATTTCCTTAATACGAGCAAATCAAGCATGCTGAGGAACAATTTAACTATCTGTGTCACTGTTCTTTTCTCAAGGTTGAGTGATTATAAACTGTTTCTTTAGGTAGACTCGACCTAGTTATTCTTGTAAGGATATGCTATTTGATTTTTTAGTTTATTGTTGATTTGATATGAATAATCACCATTGGATCCAAATTAGAGAAATCTTCAGATAAAAGGAAGTTATAACTATTTCGTGTGTGTTTGGCATGTTTAAAAAAGTCAGCTTATTTTACTATTCAGTTTATTTTTGCTACTATTCATTGGTCTCACTGCATTTTTTGGTACTATTCATAAGTCTTATGATACTACTACAACTAATTTTTACCTTTATCTATAGTACTTTCAGTAAAAAGTTTTTAGTTTCAGCAAAATGAGTGAATTCCAATCAGACCCTTCATCTTTTATTTTTATGCTACAAACCTAGTCTTCTTAGGCCTTTTCATTCGTTCTCCCAAATAAGAAAAGATGTTAAATCCGACATTTATGTTGAAATCTCACAAAAGAGTATATATATATATATATATATATATATACAATGAAGGATGTGACTTGGGGCTTGATAAATGTTGCCTATTTGTTATTCCTTTTTAACTGTAAGCATAGCATGAATACATATTGTGTTTTGGTCTTTTTGACTTTACAGAGTGAGTATTCACGGAGAAATGTTTTTAGTAGTGTATTTAGAGACCAATTCTTAACCTTTTGTTGGTAATGAAACAATTGAATCATCATACAAACTCGTGTTGCAAATGAAATCAAATAATTTCATTTTGTTAGTTTTTTTTGGTCCCCTTTTAAATTTGATAAATTTGGATACGGACGCTTGATTCTAAGCTAGTAGTTTTTATTGGATAATTCAAGTTCAGTTTCATGGAAAATATCTCAAAGGGTTGTCACTGTTTGGCTAACTTACTCTAAGTCCCCGTGAATTCTTAGTTGCTGACACAAATTTTTTGGCCTGATTATTATGAACTTTAGCTGAATCAGTTGCATTTTGTTAAATGCCAAAAATATTCCAAATAAAGCTTATACAAGCCCCTTTCTGAACTATAGTTGGCTTAAATTAGAATGTTCCAATGTTTTACTCAGATCAATTTTCCTTATATGGGCTTCAAACGAACCTTTGAAACATCCAATTCCAAATCAATATCAAAATCTTAGAGAGTTAGAGGTACACCTCCAATGGCTTGGATTCTCTCTTTAATATGGGCTTACCTGTAGACATGGTTCATGTAATTTAAGAGGTTCAAGTTTCTAATGACCTCTCAGCAACACTACACTAAAAGCTGCTTAAGAGTGTTTGGATACCGTTTATTGTTGAAAACTGAAAATACTGTAGCAAAATAATTTTTAAATATGTGAATAGTATCTTGGGACCCAGTTTTAAAGTTGTTTTTCTGAAAAAAAAAAATTACTTGCAGGTCCCGTGAACAGTGCATGAGACCCACCAAAAAATGCTGGACGTGTTATCCAAACTCTACCTAAGAATAAGAATAGATTTTTTTATGGTAGTCACACTAGTGTTACTCTATCGATTAAGAATCCCAAGAGGCGTGGGTTTATGAGTAATGTTATAGTCACAAACTATTTTACAATATTTTTACAAACTATTGATGTGGTTAACTTCTTATTGGTTTTCATCTAGGCTCATCATTAATGTCACTTTTTCATTTACCAATAACTACCACCACATCAGCAGTTTGTAAAATTTTTAGTAAAAAAAATTTGTATTTCTAACATTTTGTGGGTTTAAATGTCTTTATTATTTTGTTTAATTAATGATATTTATGAATTTTCCTATATGGCACAACCAATGTTTACCATTTTATGCTGCTGTCTTGGACTCTTGGTTCATACAGAACACTGAATGAAAAGATGTAGATAGCATTCGAGGCTAAATATTTACAGCCCAATACAGTAGGCCAGCAAAATTAAATTTTCGAATTCGGACTCAGAAAGTTGCTAAAGGCCCAACTCAATTACTCAAGCCTCGACGAAATGGTTAAACTTAACCTGCTGCTACCACAAAAGGATGACACAAAATCCTGAAACCCAAACCTGTATTTCACAAAGCTATCTATTTGGGCTTGTGACTAAGAATTAAGATTAGTTTCATCATGCGGTCCAATCCTACGTGAAAACCCAAAGTGGAAAAGTGAGGGGGTTGTGTCTTGGAGGCAATAAAGGGGTTTTCTTTGCCATCAATTTTTGGGCTCCATGCGAGGACTTGCAAATGGTTTGGAGTTGCAGGCCATGAATCCATGCTGGCTAAATTGTGAATAGAAGTGTTTTTCATTTTTTTTTTTAATAAATAATTTGATAGTTACAATAATAAGAAATAAGGAGTTAAACTCTAATTATCCTCATAAAGAAGTATAGACAATACCACTAAATTATAAAACTCTTAACATGTGTATAGAAATTGAATTGGCATGGAAGATTTACGAACTAGTTGAATAAACACACCCAAATCTCAAATTTGCATTTAATTATAATTTTATCACAACTACTACACATTGCCCCCAAACTTTCAAACTAAGAAGATCCAGAAGCCGCCATTCACCAAATAGAAACAAAACCCAATCAGACAAGATTAACCAACTTGCATTGTTCAGCCAAAAAAGAAAAGAAACTAATCTAGATTTTCATGAATTGCATGCACCACCCAATGCATAGGTTCTGCTGGTATCTACCATTTCAAACAAGTTCTACCTTTTAAAGACATTTTGCAAAATCAAAAGTCGTTATAAAAAGCAAGGTCATTAAGGTTGTTTAAGAGTTAACTATCTCTCACCAAACTCTTTAGGCCCGTTTGGTATAGTAGTTTAATATGTTTTTAGTTTTTAAACAACATTACACGCATTTTCATACACTTTTTTACCTATACATATTTCCAAAAAATACAAACAACGTTATTAGAACAACGTTACCAAACGGCTTCTTAGTTTCTTTAATTTCGAGAACAAAACTTTTGTTAATAGCACAAATGGAATTCCTTTTTTCTCCCTCCTCACCAAACTACAGCCATAATCCTCCTAAAAATTAAATTTAGCTGAGAAATTTTTTTCTTGTTTTTTTTAATAAATAAAAACCTTATTTTTATGGGCTTAAAAGCGTCCTTGACTAGATGCGGTGACTGGTATGTAATCTCAACGTGTATATGAATAATGACGGAAAATTATTAGGTACTTCCGGAATATCATAGATGCATATTTCCTCGTCTCACATAAATGGTGAGTCCCACCATGAATTTAATTAGTGAGACCCACCATTCATGTGAGAGGAGGGAGTACACATTTATAGTACTTCGGAAGTACACAATAATTTCCCATGAATGACTAAGTAGATAATTCGACAATAGACACAAACACAATCAATACCCATATATAAGTTTTCTAAAATTTAAATAAATAAAAAATAAAAAAAATCCCTATATAAGGCCCACGTACATTCTCCTTCCTTCCTTGTCATTGAACTACATGTTCTAGAGCTTGAAAAAAATTAACCAAGCCTCAATTTTTCTGTGTGATTAGTTTGGCCAACTGGGAATTCCACTTAGGATTTGACGTTCAAGCCGGTCCAATAATTTCTCTAGCCAATTTTATGACCTTGAGAAGCAAAAAATATCGCCAGGTTCTATATTTGCAAGTGTTATACATGGACCCAACAGAGGAATGGTCGTAATACAAAAACTTCTTTTGATTGTGGCGAATTTGGATTTGGTCAATCTGCAGTGTCACTGAAGCCTATGGATGATTGCCCTGCCAATGCAGTATTTTTATACGCATACTATGCCACATATGAACGAGGGTACACCAGTGAAAAAAGCAAATATATTCTGCATATTCAATTGGCAACTATGATTGCATAGATCGATTGGAAATTCAAGCCAAGTAGCTCCATTAGTTTAATTGAGGGGATCATCTTGCATATTTTGAATCTTTGGTTAGTACAACATCACTTTCACACTTGAATATCACTAACATCTTTTTTATTATATATATTATGACAAATCAAGAATGATAAATTTATTGTGACTTTAGATTTACTATCATTTTTTTTTTAACCTAAAATTTTTGTGCTAAATAAAGCGCTAGTATACATGACAATACCCTATGAATTAATAGTATGTCTTCCTACGCACACAAACATGACAATACCCTATGAATTAATAGTATGTCTTCCTACGCACACAAACTAAAGTAACATAGTTTTTTTTTTAGAGAGTTTCAACCTATGGCGTCCGCTCCTGATGAGTACTCTTTATCATCAGATCAAGACACCAATCAATTTTTGGTGTAGGCGGGGATTGAACCCCAGATCTCTTATACAACCATCAGAAACTTTACTAGTTGAACTAACTGGAATTCACAACAAAGTAACATAGTTGATGACTGATGAGTACCCAATTTTGGGTCACCCAACCTTGATTGGACGATCACAAGCGCCTTATACAGGCATTTAATGCGCAGCCTTTACCAATGGCCACGAACAGAGACAAGCCCATTGACAACCTCATTAATATAGCAAATACGTTACTAGAGGCATAAATGGAGTCATTAAAGACTCCCCAACGACTGGAAGAAGACAGGCTATATAAACCATACCACAAAAATAGAAGGAATAGAAAGGTACACACTTATTAAGCTATAATTTCACTACCTTGTGATTATCCTCTCCAAGTATCTGACTTTACCATTGAAGATTCGTTGGTTGGCACCACGTCAGTGTTACAAGATGGAGGAGCATCTCATTATCATTTTGCAGGTCACGGTTAAGCACCATTTCATCTGGATGATCACATATACTGACGGTTTAGTGCATCATCTGTAGTAACATCAATGATTTATGTGTCTCTTAATTTGAGCCTTTCTCAAATTATCTTGATAAGTGGGATTAATGGGAGTTCTATAAGTGAAGAGTGTGAAATATACTCACACAAATCAAATGAAGAAGGATATACATGGCACGTTGTTAGCTGAAAACACTATTGGTGTGTACCCCAACTAGGGACGGAGTCATAAATTTTCTCTTGGAGGGGTTGACCTTATGACCAAAATGATATTGTATATATCCATATCACAAAATGAATAGATATACATGCTGGTACATAGTTATGTAATTTTTTTTTTTGCTTGTAAAAATGTGAACAAAATTTGTTATATTTTGTGAGAGACAACAAAACTAAAATTGTAGAAAAAGTTTGTAATTCAATTTATTTTTTTAGATGTTTTAACATCATCAAATTGCTTTATATACTTATTTATTTCATATAAAATTGGAGAAGTCATACGTTATTAATTAAGTAGTTGAAATATTTTTAAGTTTTATATAAAAACTCAATTTACACTTATCACTTATTTTATATTTGAAATATATTTTTTATTTTATTCACATGTGATGAGATAATTTTTGCTTTAGTGAAACTTTTAGACATTTGAAATTTTGAAAAAATAATTCCACTTACTACTCACAATACTAACAAAATTGTAAAAAACACAAGATGCCTAGCATAAATAACAATTATTTGACCCACAAATAACAAAGTAATACTTCATTTTAGAACCATTTTATGGAAATATCGTTCAATCAATTTAAAACTCGAATTTCTTTTCAATTAGCATCTCATGTAACTTTGCACTCTTTTTTATCCCAAATATCAAAAAATGAATTTTTAAAAAATAAGAAAACTTCTAGTAATAAATTGAAGAAAAGAAAAAACTTGAATACTCAAGAAAATAATAATGAAAATATATAACTGAGCATATTAAATACATAGTCTGAAAAGTACATTGTTGGAACTTGGTTGACAAAACTTAAAACTTCAGACAATATTTTACTACTCATAGTTGTCAAATCGTGAATCGTATCAGGAATTGATTTTTGATTTTTGACTTAATAAAATTATAAAATAATTGTAAATATACATATATAAAAGGTATATTCATTATAAATTCAAAATATATTCAACTAATGACCAATTTAATCATTACTTATGTGATAAAATTTAACAAAACTAACTAAATAAATCAAATTAACTTATGTTTATAACATGCATATTTAAATCCATTAAACTCAGAAGTAATACATGATATATGAATCAAAATAATAATATATTTTCATCATCTTGGCTAATCAACTCCATCTAAGTCAATGTTATCATCATGTTCAGTATCTTGCAAAATTATTTTTTCATACACATTTTCTTTATTATTATCAACATTTACTTCTTTTTTTTTTGGTTTTTTAATTTTATTCTAGTAATTTATTCTTTATATTTTTTTTTTCTTGAAATTATAGCTTTATAGACTCAAAATAATAATAACAAAATAAAAAATAATTATATTTTCATTTAATACATTATTAATAGTGTCGGGGTGATAAACGGGGAAGCCCAGACCAATGTATATGTTGGGCCAGGGGCCCAACCCAAGGAAGAACTCCTCCTCGGACAGGCCAGGCCGAGGAGAAAGGGGACAGTGAGCCATCTGAAGGTGACGCATCGGACCACACCATGAAAGAGGATAAGTATTAAGAAAGAAAAGGACAAAGAGAGGCATGAAAATATCTAGGAGAAAGCTGCTTCCAATGCATTAAGTATTCTGCAACTAACTGAATCCTGTTTTCCAGCCTTTACAACCACTCCAAACGACTTTGGGGAGGGGCTGATGAGACAAGTATCAGCACCATAAATCTGAATCTACACGTGGGCGGTGGAGATGGAAGGAAGATAGTATAAAATAGGGGATAGAGCGAAAACAAAGGGGGACGGGGAACAAAGGAGAAAAAACAACATATTAAGAATCAACCTCCTCCTCAGATAAGATCCAAGGATGACACTCCCTAGTAAACGGACGTTATCTTCCTTTCTCTATCATTTGGACATGTTGGTTACTTGTCTAACTCGTTAAGGCCCGAGTTTCCACCCCATTCTCTACAAATTTATTGTATCGGGCTCATTGGACCAAGGCTCCATACATTTTGGGATTAGGTTCCAAATTGTGACCTTACAATTCGCGCCGTCTATGGGAAACCCAGTGTTTTAGCGAGTTGAACGCTCAACACACGGTGGCAATGCAACGATGTATCGACCATTGGTGGAAGAGACCATTTTGGCTGTGGGGCATGCTACGCGGAGAATTGCTCCGTGCGGAGCAATATTGGGGGCTTTCAACATTAGATATGCGTCTTGTGACTCCGTCAAAGGCCAGTTTCTCACGGACCTAATGACAGAAGCACATGATGTATATGGAAATTAGTTGGTATGGTCTCGCTGCATGGAACCTTTTGTCCAGAATAGTGCATATTGATGGTACCACGAATCAAAGATGATTCGAAGTGGGGCTAACCACGACATCTCTACGGAGCAACATCTCTATAAAGTGCTTAAACAGAACCCAACGCATGCCTGAGTTCTCGGACCATATGCTTGGGGGAAATTAACACTAAAACATCTCTATGAAGTGCTTAAACAGAACCCAATGCATGCCTGAGTCCTCAGACCAGATGCTTGGAGGAAATTAACACTAAAACATCTCTATGAAGTGTTTAAATAGAACCCAATGCATGCCTGAGTCCTCAGACCAGATGCTTGGGGGAAATTAACACTAAAACATCTCTATGAAGTGCTTAAACAGAACCTGAATCCTTGATGGCTCCTCGGATCACAAGTTTAGGGGAAACTAACTACATTGTCATCCTTTCATTTATTTAGATAGAACCTAACGCATGCCTGAGTTTTCGGACCAGATGCTTAGGGGAATTAACACTATAACACCATCATAAACGTCAAACAGAACCCTAGTACATGATGGTCCTCTCGGATCACTTACTTCAAATTTTGCAGTCTTTAATGATTGCACTATTCGCAGTGTAGAGCATATGGTTATTTTCCTGATTAATCCCACATAGTTTAACTTATTGAAAGTTAACAGTCGGGTACCACTGTCAATTTTTATTAGGATAGGGTGACAACTTTTCATTACAATCAACAACATCAGTTCTAAGCCCTATTTGAAAGAAAAATACCAACACACCTATTCATAAAACGATTATTGCAAAAAGGGAAGACTCGTAAAGTGAAAATACATTAAATAAAGGGAAAGTACATCATATACAAAATGGTTTAGGCAAGCCTGTTTCAAAAGCTAACTAAAAAAAAAAGGGAAAAAAAAGGGGGGGGGAAAGCTAATAGGAATGGTAGGTCCACAATCTTGTTTTAGTAGCAATCGAGCAAGTATGGATGGTACTGGCGATGAGAAAGAAGAAGAGGTGGGAACGCTTGATGGACCCCTCTTCTCCTAGTTATGGGATGTTCTGCTATCAAGGCTGAGAAACGGATGGGACTCAAATCTTGTCGCACCAAAAATCTGATGCGATCTACACTTGCTTCGGGTCCTGACTCAAGAAGAAGTAATTTGCTCGGTTGAGAGGAAGAAATGCCCTTGGCCTCTGCTTCCCTTGCCTTAACTATGTTATCTTGGATCTTGGCGGTATCCTTGATTTCCGAGGAGGGCTTGTTTTCCTTACCCTCACCCTTATCCTTGGCCACCTTATTCCTTAGACTTTAATCACCATCATGGTGGGGTCCCTGAAAATGTCTAAAGGAATAAGAACTTGAAGTTCCTGTAGAACTCAAGGATCCGTGAATGAGGAAGAATGATTCCCCCAAAAGTGTCTTATATGGGAGGCGAAATCTGGTAGAAATTAATTCGCCCAAGTTTCAAAGAGAAAGTTATGGGTGAAAATAAATCCTGCACAATTTCCAAAGAAGTCTTCAAACCGTTTGATCTGTGTCACTTCTTAAGGACTTTAATGGAGGCGCGCCTCGTGTATCGAAACGTTAGGAACGTGACCTGGGTAAATTAAGAAATAACCTTGTTGTCAGAAATGGGGTAAAATGGGCGCAAAGGAGTTTTTATCACATTGAGATCCTCCTTTCCTCCCAGGAAAAAGAAAAGAAGAATCCCGAGGGGTTATTGTGAGGTTGATAAATGAGGAAACCCAAACCAATGTATATGTTGGACTAAGAGCCCAACCCAAGGAAGAACTCTTTCTCGGACAGGCCAGGCCGAGGAGAAAGAGGATGGTTAACAATTTGAAGGTGACGCATTGGACCACACTATGAAAGATGATAAGTATTAAGGAAGAAAAGGACAAAGAGAGGCATGAAAATATCTAGAAGAAAGCTGTTGCCAGTGCATTAAGTGTTCTGCAACTAACCGAACCCTGTTTTCTAGCCTTTACAACCACTCCCAATGACTTTGGGGAGGGGCTGATGGGACAAGTATCAGCACCATAAATATGAATCTACATGTGGGCGGTGGAGATGGAAGGAAGACAGTATAAAATAGAGGATAGAGCGAAAACAAAGGGGGACGGGGAACAAAGGAGAAAAAACAACATATTAAGAATCAACCTCTTCCTCGGATAAGATCCGAGGATGACACTCCCTAGTAAATGGGCGTTATCTTCCTTTCTTTATCATTTGGACATGTTGGTCGTTTGTTTAACTCGTTAAGGCCCGAGTTTCCAACTCATTCTCTACACATTTATTGTATCGGGCTCATTGGACCAAGGCTCCATATATCTTAGGCTTAGGTCCCAAATTGTGACCTTACAAATAGCATAGAAAATAAATTTACACATAAGAAAGTGAGTGTTATGACTATAGTCTAAATTTTGTAGGAGAAAGAGAAGGGAGGGAAAAAACTCATGGACTTGCTATTTCATTAGACTCAATTAAGTTTCCAAATAATTTTGTGTTAACAAAGTCTAACAACTTGTTTAAATCAAATAAAACCACAAATTTTAACCAAAAAAACCCATTTTAAACCCACATGTCTATGTATCGTACGATACGTACGATTCACTGATATGATACGATTCATACGATACGCATCTATGTATTGGACAATTCATGAGCATTTACAATACGCCCTTACGATACGAAATTTTTTGTACACGATATGATACATATCGTATGATATGTATCATGTATCGTACGATACTGACAACTATGTTAGTACTCATGCAGAGTAGGTAGTTTACTTTAGATTTGGCAATGTATTTTATTTAGCCACATGCCTTAAATGTAATTGTATTTTTTTTTTTTTGATAAACAAACTAACTATCAAACACACACACGCGATCGCATACACACACATAATTATACTATTTTACCAAGTTCAAACACATTACTTATTCAAAATACCACTATAAAAGGGCCTAACTCTTGTAATAGTAGAGTGAGACTTTAATTAAAATCACTAAATTAATAGTAATAATTTATTATTTTCACAAAAATAATGAATTTGAGTGTGGTTTTTATCCTATTTGTTTAATTTATTTGTAATCTCTTTATGTTTTATGAGATACTATTATTCTATAACTTTTTTTTAAAAAAATTTCATAAAAAGTCTTTTTTTGGGGGGGGGGGGGGAGTGCATTCGTATTTTTTTTAGGAGCCAAATTATTAAGAAGTTTTAATTTAAGAAAATGCTTAAAAATATTTTTCGTAAAATATTTAATAATGAAACAAACATAGTGTTAAAAGTTGTTTATTTTCAAAAGTCTTGATATTGGTAATATTATATAAGTGATTTAGAATTAGCCGAAAATAATGTTCCATTGTTGGCTTAAGAAACCCCTCTCTGGCTTTCCTACGTACATAAAAATCAGCCCCATATTATTGACTTGCTCCAGATTATGATGTTAATTATGTCAAGAAAGCCCAAAGGAATATAATGAGCCATCCATTTCTAGGTGCAAGTTGTAATGAAAAAAAAAATCCCAAGTTGTTTCTATTGTTTGGGCATTGGATCTTTCAGATCTCCCTGAAGAATTTTGTTTCATGAGGGAGTAGACCTAAAAATAATACATGGTTATATGAATGTCTTTGAGAGAGCATATGAGATCACATTTGCCAAGGATATTGGGTATAGTCATTCTCCTAGAAATGCTTCAACCGAGTGGTCTAATGGAACTTCTGACTGCTTTTAGCTAGAGCAGTGGGTGGGTGTGAATTCATGACTGGCAGCTGAAATATCGTAAATAAAAGAGACAATGGAGGTGGGAGATAGATCGGGGGGAGGGGGGAGTTGCTAGCATGCAGTGAATTAACAACTGTCAAGCAATGATCACCTTCCAACAGTACTGCGTCATGGATATATACCTCAAAAGCTTCAAGCTTCACATTCCAAATTTTTTCCTCTACATTTTACTGTTTCTCCTCACTCTCTAAACATCTCTTTCCTTTTTCTTTTTCTTTTCTTTAATCTCTCTTGCATCACTCGCTCATCACGTCTCTCTGTCTCTCTCGCTCAAATCAAAGTATACACTTTTATTACTATTATCTTTCCTCCTCCCACGGGCATCCAATCGTTTATTATTTTGATTTATTTTAAATTTATTTTGTGTGATATACATAGTATATTATTATTATTTTTGAAAATAGTATATTATTAATTTATTTTAAAATAATATGATATAAAATTTTTAATCTAAGATTTGTTATAATAATAATAATAACAATAACCAGTAATCTTGATGAAATACACTGGCATCAAAATATTTTGCATTCAAAATGTTGAGTAAGAAGCAGACAAATCGTTTGATAAAACTCATTTATTCTAAACTCATTTATACTACGTAGTTACATCTAGCTGCCTAAAGAAGTTCAATATCTTCGTTGGCCATGGCCAGCTTCATATCATTGGGTTCTTTCTCCTTCAGCTTCAAGTGGTATCAGTTTATTTTATGGCTTCTTTTTTTTTTTTTTATATATATATATATATATTTATGTATAATGTATTTCTTAGTTCTTATTATAGAATTGTTATCTTATATTTAATTTTTATATGAAAATACGAGCTTGGGCGCCAAGACAAAACCTACATCAAATGAACCTTCATTTTTGGCGTGGTAAGTGTCTTTCGCTTTCATTGTGTTTGCTATCTTGCTTATTCTTATCTTCTTAGTTCATTTAGAATTTTTGTCTATTAGAAATTGCTGTAATTAGGTGGCTAGTTTTTTTTTTTGGTTAACTTTAACTTAATTTGTGGTATCACCCTTCCTACCTTTAACAAAACCATCTATGCCAAAACCATGACTTGCAAAACCTTGAGTTGCAAAACCATGTATGCCAAAATCATGATTGGCAGCTGAAATACCGTAAATAAAAGAGACAATGGAGGTAGGAGAAATGTGAAAACCAAACAGCCCTTAACAACTGTCAAGCAATATTGTGTGGGCTTGGAAAGACATGGATATATACCAATGTTTCTACTAGCAAAAGACAATTAAAACTTCCTCAAAAGGCTTCAAGCTTCACATTCCGGAGCATCTATTCTAAGGGGTGAAGCAATTTCTTACTCAAAAGCTGCCACAGCTTGACCAAAAGAATCTCTGATTATGATTGCCTCTATTCTTGATTATGATAATATATTATTTTACTCATATTCGTAGATGGATTGTGTGGGCTTAGATATGTACATGCATGAGTTGGTGAATGATGAATATTTTATTTGTTACAAAAAGCTAGCTACATATATGTCAAAGATTATATATAAGAAACTAATTCATGAAACCTATGTTTTCTTTTTTTCTTTTTTTAATTATTATTTTGGCACGAGAGACATGTAGATATTTTTTATTATATTTTTTTGATAATCAAGAAATTTTATAACAAGGCTTCAAAAAGAGCAAGCCTAAATCAACGATTACCACAAACGGACTGGAAAAGACCAAAAGAGCCATTTTATTGACACAATCATCGTGTTATTTTGTATAACTGTCAGAAATGAATTAACCCAAATTAATTACTCAGTCTCACATGCCTAAATTGCCCAGTGTCATGTACCAAAATATTCCTTCTTGTATGTAACACTTGAAAACAACAGACCAGGTCCTCATGGGCTAGAGAAGAAACACCGTAAACTACCGTTGCTATTGAAGATGGTGGAGGAGACTTTCCAGCAATTGCGCGCATTCAAGACCACTAGAGAATCACATTCAACAATGATCAATAACAGCTCTAGGAATTTTGTTCAGGTAGGTCGTTAAGAAATTTAAATTAAAAATTTTTTAATGAAAATAAAACTTGAATATTTTGACATAAAAAAAAAAAAAAATTCCAAATACATCAAATTTTAAAATTTCATTTTACGAATTTTTCATATTTGAAATTATTGTGTAATAGTTTTATTATTAATACCATCAGTAGTATTAGTTACATCTTTTTCAATACACACAACCAAATAATCATTAAACTACTGATCTCCCATTCAATTACCAAAATTTTCCCTAAATAAGTAACAATATAATTAAACAAAATAAACAACCAATATTTTGTATTCTTCAAACTAATCACTAATTAGGATTAAATCAATGTAATTCTCCACTAATTTTTTGTAGGGAAATCATGGTTATAAGATGTTGACAAGAACATCTTTGTAAATATGCAAATTTTATTTTCTCCTTATCATTAGGATCAAAAGATGAGACATTTTCTCATAGCCTAGGATCTAAAAGAAGATTATTAAAGTGAATACGAATTTGCTTAGGAGATAAATTTTGAAATACAATTGATTTCTATATAAGAATTTTGTCAATAGTGCTAATAAAAGAATAAAGGGTAAATTACAAATTCATTCAAAATATTCAATTTAGGCATTAAAAATTTACATTAATCATGTCCAATAAAGTTTTTTTTTTTTGAAGCAATGTTTAATAAAGTATTGAAACATTATTTTAGTGCATATGCGTATGTACAAGATGTATCACATAAATCCAATATTGAGCACACCAAAAAAAAAAAAAAAATCCAATAAATTCAGCTAAAGACCAAAGCAAGCACTAACCAACTAGCTATTGGAAAATATTTATATATATAAATAGCAATTTTAAGATACATATTTTGAAAAAACAATTTAAAATATCCCAATTAAACATTTGATTTAGTTTTTAGGCTAATTTATTTGTTTGGACAATTTTTGAGAAACGCTATGTCAACAAAATTTTCACAACAAATCCTAGTTAGCAATTGTTATTGGTTCTAATTTACATATCACTGAAATTGTTTTTTGTTCAATAGTAACCTATCACTTAGAATTTGTTGTAAAAGTGTTGTGACTTGTAAATATAGCATTTTTTGGGTTCAATCTTCAACGGACCAAAATTTTGAAGATATCAAATTTTATTTTTAATGGGCTCAAATTTCTTTTAGGATGAAGGGTTTTTTTTTTTTGGTGGTCAAGTTTTTTTCCTAAGGTGGTCAACAACCCATATTATTAATTTAAAATTCTTTTTTTTAAGGTATAAATTTTTTTTTTTTCCCCAAGTTCAGGGTGGTCCTGTGACCACCCTGAATCATATATAGCGTCGGCCTGACAATAACACCCAGAGCAAATATCATGCCTTCTTAAAAAACTTTAGCCTCAATTTCCGATGCCCCTAGTGGTTGTAAAAATTTCTTGCTCATATTTGCTATAACCATTTATGCATGACAGTTAGGGGTGGAACTAGAATTTTTTTGTTCGGGAGACCAAAACTTAATGATAATATTTATATTGTACCTATGTATGTATGTCTAACCCACTCATCACTAAACTAAGAATTTTTAAACATCATTTTCTGGATTTGTGTCTCCAAATGTCAAATACATAAACGAATTTATTAGTTTTGGCATATCTATGAGATTTTCTAAATAAGATTAGTGGTCCCATAAATTGGACTAAAGTTTTATGATGTAATCTTGTACTAGTAGTGTTTGTCATATCCAATCAATTGTGCTTGTATTTGATTCTTTGAGTAGAAGTTAGTATGAAATTTTAGATAAAATAATAAATAAAATCTCTCGATTAGTTTAGTAAATTAAGGGAAAAAAATTATTTTGTATCTCTCAAGATTCTAAAACCGTTTCCCCTTAACTTCAAATAAGAAAGCTTTTTGTTAAGAACAAAAAGAGCTAAATGATAATGTAACTATGTGAAAGTAGAGAGATTGCATAGTGTGAGAGCACCTGAGTTACTGATCACGTTGAATTGGGTGGCAGTACAGTGTTAAGTAAAATATGGGAAATGCAAATTGAAAAGGTAAAAGAAAACTAACAATACAAGTTGATAAGAATGGTAGGCTTGCTTGAGCTGACACGTTGGGCGAGTGGATGACTTTAAAAAAAAAAAAAAAAAAAAAGAAAGAAACATCAAACAAGCATGCTTAAGTCTAACGTTTTAGCTACTATTAAAAAAATAATAATAAATAAAAAATAAATTAAAAATTAAAAAAAATTTCGAGGAATCACAGTGATTCTGTGATTATCGTCGGCACGCTCCTGATGAGCCATCAGTGATGACAGTCACGGATAATTATCCCAACTTTTATGCTGAAACTACTGTTTAATGATATAGACATCTCTCATGATTTTTTTTATTTTACTTTTTTTTATAGCAGCTAAAAATGAATATACACGTACACTCATATATAGTTATATATGCTTTTATTATTTTGCTTGAAAGATGAGCCAAATTTTGCATATTATGCGAGAGATAATAAAATTAAAACTATAAAGAAATTTGTAATTTAATTTGTTTTTTTTGGTGTTTTAACATCATAAATTTGATGTATATATTGATTTATTTCATATAAAATTGGATAAGTCATATATATTACTTAATTAGATTAATTAAGTAGGCGAAAGATTTTTAAGTTTTATGTAAAAACTCAATTTACATTGATCACTGATGCTGAATTTCTAATATATTTTTAGTTTTATTCATGTGTTATGGGACAATTTTTGGTTATGAGATAATCACATGTTTAAAGGTTTAAAAGTTTTATTAAAGCAAAAATTACCTCTTTGACACATGAATTAAACTAAAAATATAATACATTGATCACTATTACCATTGGTGTCATTGCAAAAATTTTGTTTCTCTCTGGCTCAGGACAGAACAACTCTGTCCTAAAACGTTAACAAAAGCCTGTTTGACTCTCTATAGCATATATATAAATTGAATAGTTTATCACTTAATCTGTAATATAATATACAAAATCTGATTTGAGTTTTGTATATGTAGGTTAAAAATTACTATAACTCAAGGTGACAGGGACGGAACTATTTAGGGCCTAAGGGGCTGAGGCCAAAATATTTTAAAAATAGTAATATAGTATATTCATTTAATGAATATTTT
Organism: Quercus lobata; assembly: GCF_001633185.2. Classification (NCBI taxonomy): domain Eukaryota; kingdom Viridiplantae; phylum Streptophyta; class Magnoliopsida; order Fagales; family Fagaceae; genus Quercus; species Quercus lobata. Next base: position 4,724,444 of record NC_044909.1, on the reverse strand, counting down.
AACAATTGAGCCCTTTGTATGAAAATGATTATTATTGACTCCCCTCCCTCCTCCCAAAGAAGTTACAAGCTGGCCTATGAAAACAGTAAAACTCAACAGGCAAACACCCACACTATAACATCTGCTGCACGCCGCGTTGGCTGTCTCTCACTCTTTGTTCTCATATCCAATTCCAAGCTACTTTTTATTTTTCTCTTTCTTTTTTTATGAGTGCTAAGATTTGTTAATACGATAAACAAAAAGACTCTGAAATCTGACTGGCAGCTGAGATACCGTAAATAAAGTAGGAGATAAAGGGGGAGTTGCTTGTGAATTAACAACTGTCAAGCATGCAGTGAATTTTTATTTTTTTATTTTTATAATTGATGATACATTAATTTATAAATTTTATATGGTAAAATTTGTAGATACTAGGGGCTACACACTCCACATTAGCACTAATTTATTAACGCAACTATTCAATTTCATAACGCCCCACATAAAATGAACACTAATTAGTAACAAACAACCAACAATAACTAGGAAGTTAAAAAAAAAAAAAAGTTAAATATTTTAATTTTTTAGTTAAAAATTAGGATGAAACTTAAGTGCAGTACTTTAGGTATTGTTCTTTAAGTTCTCCTCTTAATATTCAAACATATAGCTATTTAACTAAAAAATACACTTCTATCTTATGAAAAAAAAAATCTACATAACAGAATCTTACAAAAATATCTAAAGAACAACATCTAAAGTACTTACCTAAATCTTGCTCTAAAAATTAATAGACACATACACGGATACACCTGCCACCCCACCCACTGATTAATTAATGGCCACACGTGCACCCCCAATCTCACTCGATCTCCAAAACACACACATGCCAATGTTTATTCCGTCTCATTCCTCTTGTTTCGTTCTTATGGTATGTAATATATATATTCCTCCTCATGCATAGACGATGAGGACCATTTAATCATGATTAAATATATTATCGCATATCCAAAGATCTGAGCCATATAGGCACAGACAGCAAGACAAAGATTGTTTCTTGGACAGTTAATATATTGAAAGAGTTTTGGCTATTTGCAATGAAACCAAAAAAATCATTGAATACAAGGGAGTTTAGGTAAGCATTAAGGTGGGATCTATAAAATTGGGATTACCAAACTGAAACTACTAAATACTTATATTATATATACAAATAGAGTAGTTTATCTCTTTCTAATTTGAGTTTTGTATATGTAGGTTAAAAAATTTTAACTCTTGGAAATGTATTCATTGTAGAAGGAATTAGATGGAATAAAGAAATATAGGTTGCGTTTGGCATTGACTTAAAAAGTCAAAAAAATTTTTTTTTTTTTTACTATTTAGCTTATTTTTTCTATTATTCAGCTTATTTTTTGTACTATTTATAGGTCTCATTGCACTTTTTAATACTATTCATGAGTTTCACTGTACTATTTCAGTAATCTTTTAGTTTTATCTACAGTACTTTTAGCGCAAAACTTTCAATTTTAACTAAATAAATTGTTCTCAAATGGATTTATAATAAGAAAAGATCCGACACATTATTGACTTGAAATATCGGTTTCTGTGCGGCTTGCAAGTAAGAATTAAATACGTGATTGTTGTCCCATGAAATTTTTTTCTTAACTCTTATAAACCACCTTACAATACGGGATGCATGATTTGTTAGTGTTCCGGTTGCCATCATTGAAGATCATGGAGCTTAATTAGCAATTAGGTCATCTATGGAATTGTGTTGTCACATTTATTAACTCTGCATTGCTACTTGCAAGAATAAATAAAATTGTTGTGTAGTAGAAATAAACGGCAAAATGGGGCTAGTCTAGCCACTTGCAATTAATTGTAGCAAACGAAAAAGAAAAAGAAAAAAAGAAGAGTTCTCTCATAATAAAAGGCAATATTGTTTTAAAAAAGACAATAAATATTTCTCAAATCTTTGATATTGTATTAGAAAATGCGAGACATAATTTTGAGATCATTGATAAAATATAAACAATAAAATGAACAATATTTCATAAATAATAATAATAATAATAATATACAGAGAAAGAGAGGCATCAACGTAGTTTTGGCTATTTTGCAATCACATCAATGGTAATAGTGATCAATGTAATATACATTGATGTCATTGCAAATAGCCAAAACTTGTTCAATGTGTTAACTGTCCAAGAAATTGCAATAACACCAATTGTAATGATCAAGGTAATATACCACAAGGATGCCATGGTATAGCCTGGCCAATTAACGATTGGAGAGATGGGACTAAGAACTGTGTATTGTATTAAAAAGAGAGAGATTCGGATGAAAGTGCTCCCAAGGGGGAATCACGCCTTTTTTTTTTTGCTCCTGTTAAAGGAAGTGATCTGACTCTTTCAGAAAGACGGAACTCCGAGGGAATAAGGCAAAGAATCAGACTGAGACTGACTTACATTCCTTCAGTAGGGGATAAAATGTGGATTAGCTTTCCTTAACAGAGATGAAAAGCATAAAATCCAAATCTGAGATCTTGAGAGATCGAATCATAGCTATGTAAAGTAGCCCTTTTACTTAAGGTTTATACTATACTTACATTAGAAGTATAAAAATGCAGTAGAAACTAGAAGAAACAGTGCAGTAGCAAAAAAGACTCGGTACTTCCATAATCTCATCATCTTGGTTTTTTTTTTTTTTTTTTTTTTTTTTTTTTTTCATTCTATATCCCCCCCAGTCTCGAATCACAAGAAGTTGGAGCGGATCTTTGATCTTTTATTAGAATTCCCCTTCCTTGGATTGGGACGCATACATCGAGAATCCAATGTGTATTCTGTCCAAGAAGTGTGTTGGGGGTGGTTTAAGTTTTTATTGGTCTGGGTGTGTGTTTTGGACACGACCTACCATAAGTTTCCTTTTGAATTTCACACAATCTATTTAATTCATTTTGGAGTGATTGAAATGTCGGTTTCTGTTTGGCTTGCAAGGCAGAACAAAATAGGAGATTGCCCCCATTTAATCAAAGAACTAAGGTTTGGCATCAAATACCATTAATTTCACACAATTCCAGCTTATATGCCATGTATCTCGTAGCAAAATGTAATATATTTTAATTTGCTAATAGCCAAAACTTGTTCAATAACATCAATGGTAATAGTGAACAAGTTTTGGCTTTAAATCTTTCTTTATTAATATTACCATCGATGTGATTGAACAAGTTTCTTTAAACCTGTCCAAACTAAAAAATGTAATATATATGTTTTGCATATATCCAAAACCTGTTCAATGACATCAATGGTAACAGACTAATAGTGATCAATGTAACATGCATTGATGTATATTACATTATTTTCATGATTTGTTAGGGTGTCATGAAAAAACATATGAACACGTTTTGGCTTTAAAACTTTTTTTTTTTTTTTCAGAAAATAAAATTTTTCTTTATTTGTTGTTGTAATTATCGATAGTGATATACCAAAAGGATGCCATGGTATAAATCTAATCTGGGTGTGTGTTTTGGACACGACCTACTAATTAAGTTTCCCTTTGAATTTCACACAATCTTTTTATTCACTTTGGACTTTGGAGCGACTTGAAATATTGTCTGTTTCTGTTTGGCCTGCGAGAGAGAATAACTAGATACGAGATTGTCCCATTTAAAGAACTAAGATTTTGATGAGGTTTTTTGGACCTTTGTTTATCACAGATTAATTATATGTCATGTGCCTCAAAGCCAAATTAAACTTGCACGGTGACAGGTCATTCACACCACGATACCTCGGTGTTGTTCAAGTGCTTCCAAAATTTCTTGATAATAACACCAACACAGTTACCTAGAAAACCACTTTAACATATAAACGAGTAGTGGCGGAGCCACACACAAGAGTGGGGGCCAAGGCCCCCCAAAATTTAAAAAAATTATTTTATAGTATATATATATATTATTTATATTTAAAAAAAATGTAGCATGTAAAAATTGAAGTTTGTCCCTTAAATTTTGAGTCATTTCAATGCTGCTCTTAAAAGAAAGAGAAATTATATTAAAATCATACAATTTAAGAGATTTAACAAATTAAACTATATAGAAAATGATAAATTTTTATACATGTCTAATAGAAAAAATACATGATTTTTATATACTCATTAAAATTTATGATTTTTATATACTCATTAAAATTTAGAAGATGATAAATTTATTAGTAAATTAATTTTTTTTGTGTTTGTATATGTAGAGGTTTGTTTTAACTAATATATTAGCATCATAACTTGGTTCCTCAAATCAAAATTTTTGGCTCCGTCCCTGCGACTTACCATATGTGTGATACGTGATATACACGTCTCTCAAACTTTTTTTCCTACTATAAATTAGACCATTCTGTTCATTCAACAAACATACATTGCTAGAGCAAAACATGGTTTCGGAGAAAACTGTCTCCACCTTTGTAAAGGTGGTGATGATTATGATACTCACATTGTTCATTGTTAACAGCAAGCCTGTTGAAACTAAAAGGCTTTTTGGTGTTGTCATGGAGTCATACAAGCTTGAGACAGCCAAGGTGGTGCCAGTTTCACAGGTTCGAGCCCCGACTCCACCTTCTGCGCCTAATTCATGCACTTACTCGCCTGGACCACCCGGTAACGGTTCAAGCTGCCATCATCATTGAAGATAATGGAGCTTACTTAGCAAATTGGTGGTCTGTGGAGTTTGTACTATCACGTTTATTCTGTATTGCAATATTAAATAAAATTGTTATGTTAATGAAAAAGTAGCTCTAGCCACTTGCCAAAATTTTGTTTTATGTTTATTAGTTGCAATTAATCGTAGCAAACGAAAAAAAAAAAGTTCTCTCCTCTACAGTATTATTGGTTAGTGTTTAAGCGTAGGAGTTCACGTAGGCAAAAGTTGACAGGACAGCTTCGATTCATCGCCTTGTCGCTTCTTTTATATATATATATATATGGAGTCCTTTGTTAAGCAGCGTATGAAATTACATTTTCATCCACAAAATTTAATGCGCCATTGCGTGTTAAACTGGGTGGTTTTTCGTAATTTGAGTCTGACCACAATAAGTCAATAAGAGAAGATCCAGAAACAGGAAAAAAAGAAAAGAAAAGAAAAGTGAGTACTTTCTCAGTCTTCATGGTATGTTCTTTTATAGGCCCTTTTATAAGGTTTTCTAATTTTCCCTATGGTGAGATTTTTGTCAACACATCAAGTACGACGAGCTCAGCAGGTCCTTTTTTTTTTTTTTTTTTTTTTTAATATTTGGTTTTCTGGCTACTTTCAATTTCTGTTTTTTGGCTTTCTCGTGCTCTATTTTGTCTATAGTTTTTTTTGAGGTAAATACGTAAAACTGAGTTTTTAGCATATGGGTTCTTTTGTAACTAATGGTATTAGTCGATATGTGATGAATTTTTTAGAGGGGTTTTGAGTTTTGGGATTCTGGACGTGTGAAAGACTATAGAACTCTTTTTTGGGGGCTTCGCTGGGTTTGGCCCTTTTGAGTATGTTAAATTTAGCCGACCCCAACATTCTGCAATTAAGACTTCTTGTTATTGTTGTTTGGGTATGGTAAATTGTTGAGATTTTGAGGGTATTTTTATTGTTATATCCATCTGGGTACAGGAGATTTTTGCCTTTATGGTGAATTTTCCTGTGGGTGATTATTATTTTATTTAAGAATCGCCTTAGGGTAGTTAAAGTCAGTTAATTACCAGATGAAATTGCCTTCATGGTGAGTTTACCTTAGGCTTAGGGTTATCAAAGTTTTTTTTTTAATGACTTCATTATTATTATTATTATTAGTTTTTGTAATGTTTTCATTTGAAAATGTTTGTGAATATCATGTGAAATGTTATCCCAAGGGCTATGCTCAGTGTACAAACCAAAGATGGTCCAGTATGCACTTTAATGCTTGGTCTATAGTCTATACCACTAAAAATAGTTGTGTATTGCATACAAAACTCAGTGTTGGGTAAACCCTCTAGTCTATAGATCGGATATACAATGCAGCATCCTCTGGGCTGAATCTTGCTGCTAGCGGTGACCAGAAACTCTTCCCTTGCTGTTATGAGTAATCTGCCCTCACCTATTAATATATATTTTTCATTATAGCTTGCTTCAAACAATGTTTTTTTTTTTCAATCCTCTAGGTCTGAACTATTGTTGTGCTGAAGGCCTCCTCACAATTATTTTCATGGTGAATATTGTCTGATGGATTGATGAATATCAAAACTTAGATTCATGAGATGTGCAATTTATAGATTGCTTTTGTTAATACTTAATAGACATTGTTGTTTGTGTATTAATTTTGGTGATTATACTGTCATTGGATGCAACTGATTAGTGATTGGGCTTGTTCTGTTGATGTTAGTTTGATTTTAAATGTGATAATGGAACTGTATTCTCTTTCTAGTCTTCAATTTTTTTTTTTTTTGGTAAATACGGCTTGCATAAATAACTTAAGTTCTTACAAAACGACTTGACTGAGGCTCAGAGTTATCAAACTCTGATAAAATAAAATAAAAAGGTACATCAGAAGGGGATCTTCAAATAACATGACATCTGAAAATAAGGAAAAGCCTCTCTTCACTAAAGCATTAGAACACTTGTTGGTTTCCCAATAGCTGTGCTTCACTTCACACCTATGGAAAGCATGGGCTAAATTCCTGCAGTCATGTACAATTCCACATATAAGAATGTTAGGACAAGAAACACTGTTTAAAGCTAATACAATTTCCATAGCATCAAATTTCACAATTAAATAATGGATTCCTAACTCCCTAGCTAAAATGAGACCATATCTAACTGCCCAAACTTCACCCAACACACTCCAAGCTTGCTGATGCAGGGCATTTAAGTAGTTGTTTTACATTTGTAGTTGAACAGAAAACCAGTAGCAATAGTCGCTTGTGTCTAAACAGTGAGTTAGAGGTTGTTATTGTAACAGCAATCACATAGAGCCATTTGTACTTAGTTAGTTAGTATGTTAGTTGGTTAGATTGCCAATTGCCAATTAGCAATTAGGTTAAGTCTTTAATTGAGCCAATCCAGTGGCTGCTAGTATAGTGCAGCTTGTATAAATAGCAGATTAGGCCCTCCGCTCTCATTTGTATTTAGTTTTTGTATGTCAATGAAATAAGCCTTTTAGAGCGAACTAAGCCTTTTAGAGCTTTTCTTGAACTTTGCAGAGGTGCCTAACCACCTATCAATTTGTTCTAAGTAACTCACATTCCATTTAGTTCTAATTCATATCACAGCCCATCACTTTCCCTGCATCACTTGCCCAAAAGCTCTGTGGAATCCATTTACCCAGTTACCCTCTGTATTTCGAATAAGTCCACCTGCATCAGCCTGGCCTGTGATCTCCCAGGAGGATGATAGAGACAGAGACAAATCCAACGACATCATTTCAGGAAATCCAACTACAATGATGCTGTTTCAGTAAAATTTAATACAAACAGCAGCATTTCATACAAGTGCCAAAGCCCCAAATTGTGCTCTGTCTAATTATCTCCCTCAGGTTTTACACGTGGTGCGATTAGTGGAAACGTGTATTTAATTACTGATCACAGGCTGTCATCTGTTAAGAGTTATTAGAGTTCTGTTAGAGAATTAGTTGTGGTTTAGTGCCTAAATTGATCTAAGCTTAAGCTTATCCCAGTCCTATAAATAGGAATCTTTTATTGCACTACAGAGTGTGCTGCATGATATCAGATTCATATATTTTTCAATCTCTCTCTCTCTCTCTCTCTATGTTTTACTCTTTCGCACTTATCAAAAAAAAAAAAAAAAACTCTTTCAGAGGAACCATTGGTATTGAGTTGAACCAGCCCACTGGAGGTGTTTCCCATTTCAGAAACATAGTAGACCTGGCTGTAGATGCATGGTTTGAGGGTAAATAGGCAAAATTTCTATTGCCTGACTTAGATACTGTAGTCTCAGTTTAAGGCATTTATTGCTGAAAATTACTGTATTTCTATGCAGCTGAAGATCCCATATGCCTGTCAAAAACACAATAGCCCAATGGATAGAAGATTGAGTCTGAATAATAGAACAATTGCCATTCCTTTTGAACCAGGAATGAAGGGGGTTTCCCAAGAGAACCCCACTTCATTCTTGTGGAAAAGTTACATGTTGAGCATGGTTTGGGTTTTGTTATTTGTACTTTAATATATCTTGTGGAGAGGTTACATATGTTGTAATTGCAACAGGCAATTGAAGCTTCTCTTGGTTTTGAAACCAAACATGACAGAATATGTGTTATGAAACAAAAAATAACTCTGATGGAATTCTATGATCTATGCCACTCACAAAGGTTGTGTATTGCATACAGAATTTAGTGTTCGGTAACCTATAGATCGGAGGTACATTGCAGCCTCCTCTGGGCTGAATCTTGCTGCTAGCGGTGACCAGAAACTCTTCCCTTGCTGTAATAAGTATTCTGCCCTCACCTATTAATAATTTTTTTATTATAGCTTTGCTTTATCCAAATTTTTTTTCAGTCCACTAGATCTTAACTATTGTTGTGCTGAATGCCTCCCTACAGTTATTTTTTTATGGTGAAAATTGTCTGATGGATTGATGAATATCTAATCTTAGATTCAGGGGATGCGCCATTTATAGGTTGCATTTGTTAATAGATCATGTTGTTTGAGTATTATTTTTGGTAAGCCTTGTGGAGAAGTTACATATGCAGTGATGGCAACGGGCAACTGAAACTTTCCTTGGTTCTGAAACAGAACAAGACAGAATATTTGTTTTGAAACAAGAAATAAATCTGATGGAATTTCTTTATTGGAAGGTTTGCAACCATAATGTCTATGGGATTCTTGGTATTTTGGCTTGCACTCTCTACACTGTTTATTAACCTGGTTTAATGGAAGTGTTGCACTTTTGCCAGCACTCAGCTACCCTGGGGCTGAGTTTTACAGGTGATAAATAATTGGTGTCCTGGAATGCTTTTTATCTTTCTCCTTTTAATTATAATTATTCTGATTTTTTTTTTTTTGGGTTTTATCTGCAAATAGCAACTAGTGAACCCAAACTTTGTGTATTTGTTAAATTTTAAAAACCTAGAACATTGTTTAATAACAAGTCTGGATCCCTGCATTTTATTACTGCTAACCCTTAATGGGGTTGATCATCTCTTAAACAATTATATGATGTCGTTTGACTCCATAATTTATTTTATGAAGTTAACTATTATGCCTTTTAGTCTTCTAGAGATAGCCATGCTAGCTAATAGAATATCTTATTATATAGGCGAAATAAGGGTAATATGATTGCTTAAATTTGATAGCACTAGATGTGCTCAAAGGAGGTTTTAAGTCATGCCAGTCTCCATCATTTAGATTTTGTATTTTTTTTTTGTCTTTTTTATTGCTGTGGGCTTGTTTTTGTTGAACTCTTACCCTTATTGTTGATAGGATTTCTCCATGGTACTAAGTACCAATGATTATGGTAAGTTCTTGCAAGAAATTGTTTCAAAATGTGCTAGTCAATTTTCTATTATTCCGCTTGTTCCCAATATTTCTTCACTGAAAATTGCACATGATTATTCACATAGATGAACATGGGATTTTGTAGGGAAGTAATGAGTACTTAAGTAATAAGATAGTCATATATCTTTTGAGGAACTACAGACAATAGTAATAGTGGTGCACATAGTTAGATGCAACATTTTTTTCTTCTCCTTTGCTACTTACTCTCTTTCAATGTGATCGGACATTAATTATATTTACAAGTGGTACAATTGGTAAACCTAAAGGAGTCTTCACCCTCACTGAAGCATCACTACACAGGTATGCACACCATGAATCTCATGTGTTTCGATACACTTTGTAAAAACCTAATGGCCTCCTATAAACTACTATCCTTCATGTGAAATATCTTATTTTTGTTTGGTGTAACATATATCTGGCCAGTATGCTTGACTGTATGTATTTATATGTTTGTGGTGTCAATATTCATCCATGGACATTAGTTGATATCAGATGAAAATCATTCATGTAGATGACCGATTAGGTAGAAATCTTACTGTAGATAAATGCTCTTCAGAATGTTTGATCTGAACATTTATTTGTTATTACCTGTTGTTAGCTAGACTTATAGTACAAGTGATGCTGAAATCACCTTGATTGAACTAGTGGTTGCAACTATGTAATCTGATGTTTTTGTTTTTTGTTTTCTTTTAATTATAGTGTCTTAATTAATTTGTGATTTTTAAATTGATGTTTGCCGCAAACATTGACTGAAGCTTGGGTGTGTACATACACTGATCAATTTTTGCATTTCCTACCATTACATCATATCCATTATATTTTACACATTTAGATTGCAAAACATTTATAGTTAGTCAATCGTCATACAATTACAACTTGAGTGTATGCCTTTCTTGGCTACTTGTGTGAGTTGCTGTATAAAATTTGATTTGGAATTTCAGTGTTAGTGATCCTTAACTTATAAGATACATTTTCATGGCCTTTTTAATGCTTTACTAGCCCCTCTGTATGTGGGTTTAACGGTAATTTAGTTTACTTTATGTTTCTGTTAAAGTTCTTTTTGTTGCACAACTCTTGGTTGTAATATATCTGATCATGTTATAGATGGTTGTGGGCATCATCGATGTGTTGAAATTTGAAAGGCTATTCTTCATTGTTTGATGTGGTGTATTTGGAGGGAAAGAAATGCAAGGAGCTTTGATGGGTGTGAGAGGAGAATGATGGAGCTGAAAGCTTTCTTTATGAAGACACTTCTTGAGTGGATATCAGGCTGCCAGCCTTAAGGGTGTTTTTCTTCTCTAATTTAGTTGAACTTTTTGATTTTTGTAATTTTAGGGCTTTACCATGATGTTCTGGTAGTATACTCCCTTGCAATTATTTTTATTAATAAAGTTTTAATTACCTATCAAAAAAGAGATGAAGAAAGTTGTGTTTATGCCAAAATTTAGTTCAAGGGGAATCAGGCAGAGATGGCGCAAGTCATTTCCAGCTGATGGGGACTAAGACTGATGATGCTATAACTGTATTTACAGGAGTTAAGTCTGGTCTGCATTTTAAGCTTGTATGTGTGAATGTCTCTCTTTGTTTATGTTATCACTTTATAGGGTTGACTTTAAGTTATTAAATCGAATCTGTTGACAGGCAGTTAAGGAGAACAATACATAAAATAAAAGTGACTTTAGTTTTGTCATGTCCCAGTATCTTGATGTTATTACTTATTGGATTGAGGAAAGAGGTGTTCAGATAATTGTAATGTGCTTTTAATGTGATGTACATTATGATGATGTGACATTAAAATTTTTGGTTTATTTTTTTTTTAACATAATCATAATATAAAATTACAAAACATATCACATCACCTTAATCTTATCATCAGGAGCGGACGTCAGAGGTTAAAACTTTCTCTCAAAAAAAAAAAAATCACCCTCATAAATAATGTAATATTGTATTCTTGTATTGAAATTATATTAATGTAAGACAACAATAATGTAATATTACGATGTAATGTAAAATCATGGCGAACCAAACGTCCCTAAAAGTATTCAATCGGATGTGTTGACAACATAATTGTTAGGACTTGGGATCTTGATCCAGCTACATCACCAAATACATGTTTGTGTCAGCGTTTTTGAGCAAAGAGTCACAATTGCATTTGCAAAATGTGATTTTAGATGGAATGAAGCGTTTGGTAAAATTTTAAAACTATGCTTTTCGGCCCTGTAAAGGTAATTTCCTACATTTTCGCATTCCACCCCAGGAGATGCAATTCCGAAATGCATAGCTGTTTAGATTTTTTTTTTTTTTTTTTTTTCTTTAAATTGCCCTCAACTTTCTCTTGAACTCCCAAACTTACTCTCTTCTCTAATCAAAAAAATGTACACGGACAGATAAAACACACAGAATCATAGCAACAATAGACAAGAACCTTTTCACTCTCAACAACCCAATTTGAATCTTCTGACACGGGTGAGGTTGAGTGACGAGGAGGAGCTCTGATGCACCCATCTGACTTCAATTTCAATTTGGTTTTGGGGTTAGAGAGAGAGAGATTCACCCACCTTTAGGCCTTTATGCTTTTCAATTGGGCTCCAAATGTGCCTTTTAAACGCCCAAATGAATATCAAAATCTTAGAGGTACCCTTCCAGTTGCTAGACAATAGTTCATGTAGTTTAAAAGGTTCAGGTTCCTGATGACTCCTTGAAATTCAACACTGCAATAAAAACTGCTTAAGAACAAATGTGTTACATAGTATTATTCTCGTCTCATGGAATTGATTGGGCCCTTTTTATATCTATGGCTCATTGCAACATCAGCTTATTCCTTATTTAAAGTTGGGCTCGGACTACCTACTACCTAGGATTCAACGTTTAAGTCCGACCAATAATTTCTCTTGCATCAATTTATGACGTTGAGAAGCAAAAATATTGCCAGGTTCTATATATGCAGAGGATTCATATCTGAGATGTTTGTGTAATACATGGACCCAACAGAGGAATGGTACTATAAAAACTTTTTTGATAGTAGCGAATTTGGGCTTGGTCAATCTGTGGTGTAATTTTTAACGTATATACCATACTATGAATGATGGTACACCAGTGAAAATATCAAGTACATTTTGCATATTGGAAATTCATGTTGGAAACATAATGTGATGTCACACTGAATTGGGTATTCCCAGGGAAGTTGTAAGTGATAATGATGTTGTTGCTGTTGTTATACTTATTTCCATTGTTATTATTGTTTGGACAAGCAATACTTTTATATGATAACTATATGGTATTGCAGATATGGGAGGTTACTTAGGCTAGAGGGTGAGCATGGTCAAAACAGTGGGCAACTATGATTACATTATCCATTGGGAATTCAAGCTAAGTGGCTCCATTAATTTAATTGGGAGTATCATCTCGCATATTGTAATTAGTACAACATCACTTTCACTTGAGAATATTGTTAAAATTGTTTTTATTAAATATATCTAACTTGTAATCTCATGTATGCATGGATAATTTTAAAAATAGTAAAATATTACTTCAGTCCATAAATGTTATCATAAGTTTTTCATCCCAAAACTTTAAAAAATTCTTTTTTTCATCCCTAAACTTTATAAAGAGTTTTTTCAATAGTTTAGAGACAAAAGTAGATATGAAAAAGAGTTTTTTAAAATAGTTTTGGGATGAAAAACAAACTTTTGATAAAGTTTAAGGACAAAAATAAAATATTTTCAATAGTTTAAAGACGAAAAATGAACTTTTCAATAGTTTTGGGACAAAAAATAAGCTTCTTAAAGTGTAGGGATAAAAAACAAACTTTTGATAGAGTTTAGAGACCAAAATAGTATTTTGCCCATTTCAAAAATATACATTAATATGCATAGTATAATTCTTACCTATACAATTTAAATATTATTTGTAGGGTTAAGGGCCCAAATCATATATTGGGCCTTGGGCCTTGGCCGAGAGCGTGAGTAATCCGAGGACGAACGAATGGTAATGAATGGTTCAGACTCAAGACTTAATGAACAAAATACAAGTGGGAAGGTGGTCCGAGGAGAAATACCTCCTTAGATAAGCTAAACACAGATCAGATATAGATCCTAATGATCAAAGTGACCTTCCAGGAAGTTCTAGTGATAGGGACGTGCGCCATAAACGTACGGGAAAGATGAAAACCTAAAAATATCTTAGGGAAAGCTGCTACCACCGCATTGAATGCTCTGTATTTAACTCTCTGGCCACATTAATGAGGAAGTGATCTCTAAACAGTACTTTTTCAGCCTTACAACCACCCCTAAAGACTTCTAAAGGAAGCTGATGGAACAAGTATCAGCATAAACCATCAACTGTCCACGTGTAGGGTAAAGATGAAGGAAGAGATATAGTATAAAAGAGAGGAGAGACTCTAGAGAAAATGGATCGGAAAAATAGAGAAAGGATACTGTAGCAATCAAAATTATACTTGTACTCTGTTCAGTTCATTTATATGAAAAATTGCCTCCTCGGACAGTAAGTTCATTCATATCAATACCTCTTATTTGTACTTAATTGTCATCTAATTCCATATTAACCGTTATTTAATTCATTAGGGCCTAGTTCTTTAACCCATACTCCACAAATATATATATATATATATATATAAAACTCTTCAAAAAGTCTTTGTGAGAATATTATTAGGTAGAAAATGTAAATTATCCATTTTAAAAAAATTATGTTCATTAATTCTAGACTCTTCGGTTTTGTACGCAATAACTCACTTAAATGGATATTTATGATGTGGTCTCACATTTAACTCAAAATTGAGAAATAAAACTCTCTAAAAATAAATAATTTAAGACACATGACGCAAAATTGGATTCAATTGTAAAATCTAATTGAATTTTCTCTAAACTTTGCCTATTAATATATATAGATATATAGATATGCTACTTCAAAATTGTAAAAGTTATTGTGACTTTATGCATACTGTCAATTTTTTTTCAAACCTAAGATTTTTGTATAGAATAAAGTGCTAGTATACATGGCAATATCCCATGAATTAATAGTTTGTCTTCCTTCACAAACAAAGTTGAGTTAAATGGTAACATCAATATTGATTTATCTGTCTCTAACTTTAAGCATTTCTCAAATTATCTTGACAAGTGGGATTAACTAGAGTTCTATAAGTGAAGGGTGTGACATATACTCATTACTCATAGTTTGAAAAGTTCATTGTTGGAACTAGGTCGATAAAAATTAAAACTTTAGGCAATATTTTAGTACTCATACCAAATAGGTATTTTACTTTAGAATTCACAATGTATTTTATTTAGCTACATGCATTAAATATAATTGTATTAGAATCACTAAATAATAATCATGTATTATTTTTACAAAAAAATAATGAATTTGAGTGTGGTTTTTATAAAACTTGTATAATTTATTTGTAATCTCATTATGTTTTATGAGATACTATTATTCTATAACTTTTAAAAAAAATTCATAAAAGAGTTTTTTTTTTTTTTTTTTGGGGGGGGGGGGGCATTCATATTTTTTAGGAGCTAAATTATTAAAAAGTTTTAATTTAAGAAAAAAACATATTGACTATTTTAAAAAATGACAAAATTTAGTTACCAAATTGGTTGTAGCCTAAGGTTACAACCTTACTCAATAAAATAAATATTACTATATTTTGAAAATCTAACCATTGAATTACATGTTTTTTATGCTCTTAATACACATGTCAAATTTTGTGTTAATCAGACATTATTTACTATATAATCTATAAGCGTATATTTTATGTATAATTTTAAACTACAAAAACTTGCAATTTAAACAATTTATTGATGACATAACTATTGATCTTTAATTTTTTTTAAATTTTAGGCGTAAATGCTCTTTTCGTCCCTACATTTTGGGATCATTTCTATTTTGGTCCCTACATTTCTATTTTACCATTATTAGTCTCTAATCCAATTAATACTTGTTATTTTAGTCTTTTCCGTCAAGGTTTTCAGACTCAGACTGTTCATTGAACCGTAAAAGGGAGAGGTTCAAGGTTTTTAAGGTTGAACCGAGGTCGAACGGAGGTTGAATCGTGCTAACATCATAATTAATTTAATAATTAATTAAAGCCTAAATATATATATATATATATATATATTAAATTTATAAAACTAGCAAAATTGACAATATATCTATATATGTGAGGGAAATTTAATGATTTTCAAGCATATATTTAATAATTAAATAATAAAGTTAATAAAAATAAAATAATAACCATGAAAACATTAAAATTTATGATTAATTTTTGAAGTAAAGTTGAATATCTTTGAAGGATTTTAATTATAATTTTTTTTTATTCCTTGTAAGAGATGGATAATTTAATTAAGTAGAATAAAATTGTGTTAAGTTGTTTTTTTTTTTTTTTTTTAAATTGCTAAGGGGTTGGACCTCATGGTTCTCACCGGTTCGTGCGGTCCAATCCTGGTTTTAGCAGTTCACGGAATTAACAAAAAATCCAGTTCTTTATGCTTAAAAAATCGGTTTTCATCCCGGTTTTCACGGTCCGACCTTCCGGTCCAGTCCGGTTCTGAAAACTATACTTTCCGTCAGCCAACAAACAGAAATGGTTGATGTGGCTAACAGACTGATTAAAATATTAATAAAAATCTATTGTGGCTCTTGTCACCCATGCCACATGGGTTTCCTGCCCCTTTATTCACACATGACCCTCACGTGACCCCCAAATCAGTACCAGAAACCCTAAACTCCCAAAATTCAAGCTTCGACCTCCACCCACACAGCTAATCCTCATCTCCCAAAACCACGATCAAAACAAACAATCTTCGAAGCCCAATGGAAGCAAGCTGTTCAACAAGTTCTAGTGTGAGGAGGAGAGCGCCGATGATGTGCTATTGTAATAAAAAACCTGTCCTAGTTATGGCGTGGACTAAAGACAACCCTGGCAAAAGATTCTATGGTTGTCCAAACTACTGAGTATGTCAATTTCAGTAAATTTTTTGAGTGGGTTTTAGTTAATTTCAGTATGTTGTTTCGGATTTCCATTTTTCATTTTTCAGAGCATTATCTATGTTTCAGGTGGGGCGAAAGTATAGGTTCTTCCAATGGTGTGATGATGAGATATGTGAACGTGGTAAGATGCTTATCCCACAGCAAAGGCAAAGGATCATCAAACTTGAGGCTGAGCTTGCAAACTGCAAGAAGAGAGAGAAGTTTTTAGTTGTAGTTGTGACATTGTTAGTGGTGATATTTGTAGTTCTATGTTTGCTTAGGTAGGGGGTGGGAATAACTTGTGTGGGTTGCTGTGCTTGGTAGTGCATGTAGGGTTGCAATGTTTATGTATGGAGGGTTGGCAGTGTGCTCTATTTTGGTAGGATTAGTTATTAGCAATGATACACACCTACTGCTTATTTTGTACTCTTTCTGTTGAGAAATAAATGAATACCTTTCTCATTCAATTCAATGTGTGGATGTGTGGATTGGAAATGTCCCTATATTAATAGATGACATATTCCAAGAAAGCACTATACTACACATATAAAACAAGACAGAAGGAAACAACAAACTCAATCTTGAAATCCAAACATCTTAATTTACATACTGCTAAACTTAACCCAAACATAGTTATCATTAAAAAAAGCAAAAGTGTGTTTAAATAACAAAATGACATTGTTCAACTGCTAATCTTAACCCAAACAGCAGGGCATTGTTTAAGTAATACCAATTATACAAAATAAGGGCTTGGCTATAATTATACAAAACACAAGCCATTCATCAAAAGATATAAAACAACAAGCTATTCATTTTTTCTTGGAGCATGCGTTGATGACTGATTCCCAGCAAACTTAATAGCCCCCATGTATCTAGATGCATTCTTGGAAGCATTCAAGGTCTCTAATGTGACCATCCTTTTCCTCCTCAGTCTTGGAATTGGACTGCTGCCTATGTTGGGTGGTGCAATTGGATTGGATGATCCTATAGGGGTCTGGTGTGCACTTGGACTAGAGTTGTGCATGCTGGACTGGGGTGGTGGAAAAGGTGTGGCAGTGCTGTGTATGTTGGTCTAGTATGGTGCACTTGGGCTGGATGAGTAGTGCACGCTGGTTTGGTATGTTGCACATGGCCTGGAAGACCTTGTCCATGGCTGAGGAAATGCACAAGGAGTGAAGGTGTGCTTGCTGGACTGGAATGATGGCAATGGCTGAGGTGGTGCATCAGGAGTGAAAGTGTGCATGGTGGACTGGGATGATACAGATGGCTGAGGTGGTGCAAATGGGGTGGCTGAGCTTGATTGAGCTTGAGCTTGCCCTGTTGGCTAATTGATGTTGGAATAGTTTCTGCATCTGTTGGTCTACGAACAAGAAATCCACATTTATTGAATGTAATATGTAAAAACTCTCACACATTTACTTGACAGATATAGTAAAATGTTACCTTTTTGGCTACACTGGTTCTATTTGTGGTGCCTGGTAGGGAAGAGTTTCCTCCAATCTCACCCTTACAACTTCTTTTATTGTGTCCTATTTTACCATAGGTCCTACACTGTTTGGAGATACCAACTCTCCTACCTACTGCTTCACCAGCCTCCCTTACCCTCTTCTTCTTGGGCCTGCGTGGTCTTCTTTTGATAAAAGGCTGAACAGGTTGGACACCACTGGGCCTCCACATATTCTGCCCATTGATAGGTGCAATTACTAGCTCATAACAGACCTTATATGTGGAGACATGAAAACATCTATGCACATACTGCTTAGCATCTTGCCTATTGAAGAATATGCAGGAAATTGCATGGGCACATGGTATGCCAGTCGTATCCCATTTCCTGCAACTACAATGTCTTTTTTCCACGTCCACAATGAAGTTTTGCAGTCCACTTTTAACCTCAAACTGTGTATGACCTGCCCAACAAGCAAGCCACCTGCTGCTTGCAATCTTTTCCCTATGCAACCTCTTAAGCACTTTAGGGCATATCTCTGATTCCACTCTCATGATCTTTTGTCCGTTATCTTGAAACCTGGTCATAAAATATAACCTGATGGACTCCAGCTGCAATCACACATAAGATGTTAATCAAACAATGTATCAAATAATGTATCTGACTAACTGTTACTCAAAGGCTTAGATTCATACCATAGTAATTATAGGCTTAGATCTAAACTTTAGAATCCTACTGTTAAAACTCTCACACATATTGTTCAGTATTGTATCACTCAACCCATCATCACTAAACATGTGTCTGGCCCATATGGTGGTTGAATGATCTTGCAACCAACTGTGTGCATCCTCATCAATTCCCTTCAGTTCATCCATCAGCCTATCAAACTCAGCTTTATAAGTAGCTTTGGCTACTTTCCAAAACAACTTTCTGATCAGAATACCAGGATGATTCTTCCTGAGATTATTGTAGAGGTGTCTGCAGCAGATCCTAAGCTCATATTGTGGCCAATTATCAATGAAGGTTTGCACCAACCCCTGTAAGTACAACAAGTGCAATTATGGTGTTAGTAACTCTATACATCCAATATGGTAATGCATATAGATATGCTAATAGACATACATACCTTCTGCTGGTTTGATATAAATGTCCATCTTGTGTTCTGACCTATGTCTACAAGTAGCAAATTTATGAACCATATCCAAGAGTCTTTGGTTTCAGCCTCCACTACAGCATACGCAAGTGGAAAGTACTCTTCATTAGGTTCTCTAGCAACTGCTGTGATTAATTACCCACCTGACTTAGTCTTCAAGTGGCAGGCATCCAAACCAATTATCGGCCTGCAGCTAGCCATAAACCCTTTCTTGCAACCCTTCAGGCATATATACAACATCTCAAAATATGGAACCCCATAGATCAAGTCCATCTCAGCAGCCAAATCAACTTCATTGACGGTGTGTACCTTAATAAGTATGGTACTGTCAGGGCTAGCCCTCCTCAACTCTTCACAATACTCCCAAAGTTGATTGTACTGTTGTGTGTGAGCCCCATGAACATATTCTCTTGCCTTCTCCCTAGCCCTTCTGGCTTTTCCCGGAGTTATGTTTAGTGTAAACTTCTCATGTACAGCATCTTGGATGCCTTTTAGTTTCATGTTAGGTTGTCTTCTCACCCTCTTCATCAATTTCCTCCCAATGTATGAAGAAGTGCACCTTGGATTCTTATAACTCCTAGTGCATGTGTGTTCTAGGTTCAGTGTTCTTAATTGGTAGGTTTTCTCTCTTGGCAGCTTTGCTAGATATGCCACAAACTTGCAGTTTTCCTGGCAAACTGCTCTTACCCTCTGCAAATCATTTTTTGCAAACCTAATCCCCCAGCCACCATGAACTGCATAATCAGTTATAGCTTCTTTGAATTGCTTAAGTGTTGTGAACAACATATCTTTCTCGAATCTGATATATTCAGCCTTAGCAACTGGCTTAAACACTGGGAAGGTCCTTTTTTGTCCCCTTCCCTTTCCCACAGGTGTTTTCAATTCATCCTTAAAGCTATCATCAATATCATCCCCAATATCATCATCAGATGATGATTCCTCAAGACTGTGCAACTCCTCACTCTCATAATCAGAGTTTATTACACCAGCACCCATTTGTACTGGTTCAGTAACATCCTCATCAGAACCATCCCAACTATCACTACTATCCTCCACAAACTCCCTCTCATCAGGATTCACTACATCTTCATCCTCTAAGCCACTTCCTTTACCATCACCTCCTCCACTATCACTGCTATCAACTACATCCTTGTCCTCAGATGGGTGCTGAGTCATAGGTTCCTTACCTGCTCTCCTAGAATACACCTCTGCAGCATCTACCTCAACAACATCATCATTATCAACCTCTTCAACCATTGGTGTGTTACTTTCTCTCCTAGAGTAGGCTTGTTCAGCATCTACTTCAATGTGATCCTCATTATTACTGTTATTATCCTCATCATTATTGCCACATCCTAAAAGGTTTTGCTCCACTGCCAATGGCTGCACATCTGCCCCAACATGCTCACCTTCATCCACTAGTATAGGATTATCCACATGGTGCTCTAAAAACACATGTATTTCTTCATGACCAATCACTAAATCTGTCATAAACATGGCATCATCATTATCAACTATCAAATGGAAATTAGCTCTCTCTAGATCACTACCAGGCATTTTATACCAAATCCTACTCACAGAGGTATACCCAAACTCCCTGCATATACCCGTAATCTCTGTCTTGAACCACCTATCAGGGTCACAATTGTTCACTATATCCACTTTACCTCCCACATATTTTCGAGGGTCATCAATAAAATACCCACCATAATGCACAGACAAACTAAATAGCTCACTCATGCTGCATGCAAAACACATATAAACCATTAGTTAACAAAATAACACTTATTAGTTATTAGTTAAATAATACTAATTACATTCCAAAATAGCACTCATTAGTTAACAAAATATCACACATTAATTATTTACCAACTCGGCACTCATCATTCCATAATCCACCTCAACTGTTTTGAATTATATAATATGGTAATGCTCATTATCTTCAACAGGGGAGTAAAGGGACCACGTTGGAAAACACAAACAAACACATATTAAACGGCAATGTCATAAGCATTTTGTCCCACTAAGAAACACATTGGAAGCCATAAAGAAACACATACACAGACAAAGACCAACAAACAGTCAAAAGTAACTAAACAAACATAATAAAGTCAAAACCCAAACAATGAATATACAAAAACAACATTGTGACCCCTACGCATAATATAAAGCTAGCTATATATAAGGACATACACACAAGAGAGCTAATACTTGTGTGTTTGGTTTTTATCTCACAAAGATAGAGATCTCACTGCTTTTTTTTTCTCTGCTATTACAAGAAAAATGGGTTTGGGTATATATATTTCTAGGTTTGTTTGTCTGCGATGGTGGTTTGTTTGTCTGCTATGGTGGTTTGATGGCTATCTCAAATCGGGAGAGAAGGTGGACTGATTTGGTTTGGGGGTTCACAGAAAGAGAAGGTAGACTAATTTGGTTTAGGGGAAGGTGGATCGATTTTGGGTTTCTGGTACTGATTTAGGGGGTAGTAAGGGTCACATGTGAATAAAGGGGCGGGAAACCAATGTGGCATGGGTGACGAGAGCCACGGTGGATTTTTATTAATATTTTAATCAGTCCGTTAGCCACGTCAGCCATTTTCGTCTGTTGGCTGACGGAAATGACTAAAATAACAAGCGTTAATTGGATTAGGGACTAATAATGGTAAAATAGAAATGTAGGGACCAAAATAGAAATGACCCCAAAATGTAGGGACGAAAAGAGCATTTACGCCTAAATTTTACAAGCACGGAAAGTATAAGAAGAAAATGTAATCCAATGATGGATTTATCAAAATTCACATCTAATAAAAAAAAATATTGAATAAGGATGTAATATTAAGTTACAACTAGTACACCCGGCACAAACAGTGATTAGTTTCTGGTTGAAAGTCTTGAGGATATACTGTGCGAGAGCAAAAAAAAAAAAAAAAAATTGTAACAAAATTTTTTCATTTAAAAAAATACAGAAAAATGTTTTTCGTAAAATATTTTACAATGCACAAACAAAGTGTTAAAAGTTGTTTGTTTTCAAATGTCTTGCTTTGCTATTGGAAATATTACATGATAAGTTATTTAGAATTAGCAGAAGATGACTTGTTACATAATAAGTCATTGACATGTTTCTCCATTGAGTAGCCAATATTATTGACATGCTCAAGATTACAAGAATTTCGAAAATGGTAATAATAATTAAAAAAGCATAAGATTATAGTTATTGATTGATTTGATTCTATTCCATTCCAGTGACAAACAAAAAAGAATGAGACAAAAAAGTGTAAAACCCCCTTATTCCACCTTAGAAAATTTCAAGTCATTTCAACCCATATGATATACATATACCTCTATAGTACAAACAAATTAAGCCCCCAACCCCTTAACCCTCATCCCCATGCAAACCCCATGTGATTCCTCACTTGCCTGTCAAAAAGTCCTCTTCCACCTCCTCCTTCCACGTGGCATCTGGCATGACTGAAATTTGGCACTTTGAACATGTTGGGAAATTTAGACCCCAGTTGATAAAATTAATAAGTTTTAAACCCAAGTTGTTAATTAGATTTATTATGAATAAAACTTGTTAAAACAAACAAATATCAATATCATGTCAAAATCATGCAGCGAAAAAGTAAATAAGACAAGATATGATAACCTAAGAAAACCAATGAAACAAACTAGTTTCACAGTAAAAAACCTGGGGGAAAACCTTCCCAAAAAGTAATTCACTATAGTAAAGAGAAGTTTCAGATCTTAGTACAAAACCTTTATCCCTAAACTCTACAATCCCCGTAAATGAACTTACAACAGAGACCTTCTACCGCTTCAGAACCTCTGAACTTTTCAATATATTAACGGCACCCTTATATGCACGAATCCCAGTACATGACTAACCAATTGCGCGGATCCCAGTATGCGACATAATCACCAACTAGGAGAAAATTGTTGGCTGCAAAGTTTTTCGCTTTATCAACAATGAAGATTAAGAAGCACTTGGTTACAAAATCCTAAGACGTAAAGGTACAGTAGCTTTTTTCAGAGAGAATAAAGCATCGGTCACCTTTTGCATATGTTCTCCTTATATTCTCTTATGTGACGGCCTTTAAAATAAGCCTTATATATGTCTAGGGTTAAGAGAAAAAAAGTCCTAAAGACACATTCATAGATTCCAAAAAAACAGATTAGAATTTCTGTTTCTTTCTTAAACCTTGACAGATAGGAGGTGTTGAGTTGGTGTCGAGAAGGTGTCGAGCTTTAAACTTCGACATATACAGCTATTGAGGAGGTGTCGAGGGGACAGAAATTTGCTCGATCGATCGACTAGGTGTCAAGGAGGTGTCGAGATTGCGATAAGAAAAAACTTGGCAGCTCGACAGATAACCAGGTGTCGAGCAGCTATCAAGTTTTAAAATTCAGCACTTTCTCACTTGATTTTTGGACAGACTTGCATAACTTTAACACTTGAACTTGAAACAAGGTTTCTTGAAGTATTAAACACATCCTAGATCTACCTAAATACAAGTAAAATGTGTTTTGTCAAAGAATTAGCCAATTACATAAAATAGTGACATATGTTCCTAACAAGTGAATCACATATGTCCTAACAATCTCCGTGACAAAACCACAACAAACGAATGAACATATGAGAGAAGTTATAAATCACTTAACTCATATTCACTTGTTGAATACAATAAAATATATCCTAACACAAACTCTTGAAAAACTTTACAAGAAGAGAGTTTATAGCAAGTAGACTTTGACAACCTATATTTCTGAAACACTTTAAACAAAACTCATTAAGGCATTTTTGTGTGAAACAGAAATAATAGATTACATACAAGTATATAAGAAACATGTGTATAAAGATAGAAAAGAAACAACACATGTAGAGGTAGGTGAATTAAACATACATCATCATAAATATATCAAAGATAAGCACAATGTATATAAACATGGTCACAAGACCGGTATACAAGAAGAAGGAAGTAAGCACTCTCCCTAACAAGATGAAACACATCTTCCCGTTACAGAGGCATGTATTTCTCTCCCTAACATGTAGAATCTTAAAAAGAAACCACATATTCTCCACAATTTCTCCCCCTTTTTGTCATGATTGACAAAAGGATAGGAAGCTAGAAAGCTTTACCCGAGAGACATAAAAATGATCAAGGAGGATCAAGGGGGCACAAGAAATCCATATAAATGTATGAATGTAATGAAATAAGATGTTATGGATGACAAGATAATAGAAGGATGCAAAACATGTGAAAAACAAATTTCTCAACAAAAAAAAATGTTATGCACATAGATCCCAAAACACACACATACACACTAAACAAGTCTAACCAATTTTATATTTAAAAAACAAGTCAAGACAGTTTAGTGAGCATACATTAACACATGTAAACCTTGTGATGACCAAATCACATTGTACCAGCACATGTATCAAGAGTAGCAAAGAATATTACGTTTTGTGTGTGAAAAACATTGCAAGATTACATAAGTGCATACATGTTATGATGATTTGAGAAATGAGAAAATCACTTTAACTCACACACAATCATAACTATTTGATGAGACTATTACCTTCGAGGTACATCCGATAACTCCTACATCTCCTAGAATACACGCTTGCAATCATATATAAAATATTTTGATCTTTTTGTTTTTTATTTTTCTTTGCATATTTTTCTTTTAAGCAAATCATGCATGAGCATATAAGAGATAGAAAAGAAATACCCAATTATGTTAAGCTATTAACATTCCAATTTTGCCATGCCGAAACACACAAATGTCATTCATGATTAGCGGGCAATAGTTGTGAGATGGTTATTTATTCCTTTCTCTTAGGATTTTTTAGTCATTCCCATAAAAAAGAGTGATACGAGTGTTAAGTACAAGAGATTACTTAATCTTACTCATCACAAATAAGAGCCACAAAACTCACTTGCTTAGTTATACATAGAGATGATCATCTAAATTACAAAAGATACAAAGTTTAAAAAACTTTATTTCAATAGTCATCCAAGGTACACAAGTACCAATGTACACAAACATACACTGTTTTTGTATTTTTCTGATTTTTCCTTTTTATTTTTATTTTGAAAACAAAACAAAATAAAAACAAAACAACCAAACAAAAACAAACAAACAACATGAAAGCATGAAAGAAAGATGCAGATGCATGAAAGCATGATTTCAAAAGCAGATAAGAAATCAAGCAAAAAGAGTCCAACTTTAGATAGAAAGAATTAAAGCAGAGGACAAACAGAAATGACAATTAAGTCTTAGGCTCTTTTCTCACCCATACAACACGAGTCTTTGGCTGTGAAGATGAAAATGCACGTGTCCTTTAAAATTCTCCTGAAAGTGAGTTAAAAAGCCCAAAGTTTTTAATAACTCTCCAAACAAAGGTGTAGGTCCCTGAGAGGGAGTCTGTGACCGTTTGGACAATTGCTTATGAAGATACAACTTAAAGCAATTAGGACAAATGTGTCCAGAAATACCACAATGGTGACAAACATGATATCTAACAAAGGATTTAGAATTAGCCAAAACAGTTTTGGATTTCATACCTTTATCACCTATCTTAAATTGTGGCACAAAGACAATCCTTGATCTAGAAGCCGTGGAAGAGGAGGGGTTGGAGGAAACAACATATCCTAAGCCAGTCTTATCAGAACTAGACTTTTAAGCACTCAATACCTCATCAAGCTTTGCACTAGACATCCTCTCTATTTGAGTTCTAGCTTGACTAAGCTCAACCTCGAGATTCTTGATCTTCTCTTCTAATGAGGTGTTCTCCATAACAAGAGTCTCAACTGACCTTGTAGTCTCATCTTGTTTGACTATAGATCAACTTTTTCAGTTTTTACCTCATTAAACTCTTTTCTACAAAGATGAGAAGTCTTCTTAGATTTTATAAATTCAGTGTATAGCTTATCATAGGCTTCCTGAATGGTCATCTTCTTGGGTACTTCATCATCAGAAGAATCCTCATTGTCATTAGCACTCTCCACAATCACCTTATCGGTTGAGATAGTAAAGGCCATAACGTGACTACATTCACCCATATACTCATTAGAAGAGTCATTCTCAGTATCACTCTAGGTAGTAACCAACCCTTTATCTTTTGACTCCTTGGTCTTTTCTTTCATGAGGTAGTTTGGGCACTCTATCCTCATATGACGAAAATCTTTGCACTCCTGGCATTGGATGTGGGGTTTCTCATTCTTGCCCTTCCTTGAGGATTTAGATTTCCTAAGAGGTTTGCCCTTATCCTTTTTCCTAAATTGAAGAAGCTTGATAATCTCATCAGTTATGAAAGTTAGATCCTCATCCTCATCTTCATCTTCACTTTCATCTTCATCTTTAGATTCCTCAATCTCTTACTCTATACCCTTAAGAGCCAAGTTTTTACTCTTTCCACCTTTTCCCATTGAGCCTAATCCCATCTCATAGGTTTGAAGGTTCCCTACAAGCTTAGTCAAAGGAAGTTGATCAATGTCCTTCACTTCCTTAATGGAAATGATCTTGGCATGAAATCTTTCGGGTAAGGACCTAAGGATTTTCCTAACAATTTTGGATTCCACAATAAATTCTCCAAGATTGAAAGCAGAATTCACAATATCCTTGAGTTTAGCATAGAACTCATCAAAGGTCCCATCCTCCTCCATCCTTATTTCTTCAAAACTACTAGTGAGTCTTTGAAACTTCACAGTCTTTATTGCCTTGGTACCTTCATAGGTGGTCCCAAGAATAGTCCATGCTTCCTTAGCAACTTCTATGGATAATATTTTCTTGAATTCCTCGTTGGTCACCCCACAAAACAAAGCATTCAAGGCTCTACTGTTGAAATTTGCCGCTATGATTGTTGCATCATTTCAATCCATCGGCGCTTCTTTTGGCTTAATCCAGTCAACTTCAATAGCTTGCCATACCTATTCACCTAGAGTCTGCAAAAAAACTTGCATACAAACTTTTCAGTATGTATAATTAGTTCCATCAAATAAAGGAGGAATCAAAAGAGATTGTCCACGATCCATGACAATAGGGGTCAAGGATCACACTCAATAAATTAATCCAATCAGAGTGTACCCACTTTGATACCATTTATTGGGAAATTTAGACCCCGGTTGATAGAATTAACAAGTTTTAAACCCAAGTTATTAACTAGATTTATTATGAATAAAACTTGTTAAAACAAACAAACATCAATATCATGTCAAAATCATGCAGCGGAAAAGTAAATAAGACAAGATATGATAACCCAAGAAAACCAATAAAACAAACTAGTTTCACAATAAAAAAACTAGGAGGAAACCTTCCCGAAAAGCAATTCACTATAGTAAAGAGAAGTTTCAGATCTTAATACAAAACCTTTGTCCCTAGACTCTTCATCCTCATAGATGAACTCACAGCAGAAACTTTCTACCGCTTCAGAATCTCTGAACTCTTCAATATATGAACGCCACCCTTTGATGCACGAATCCCATTATGTGACTAACCAATTGCGCGAATCCTAGTACGCGACTTAATCACCAACTAGAAGAAAATTGTTGGCTGCAAAGTTCTTCGCTTCATCAACAATGAAGATCAAGAAGCATTTGGTTACAAAATCCTAAGGCGCAAAGACGCAGTAGCTTCTTTCAGAGTGAATAAGGCATCGGTCACCTTTTGCATATGTTCTCCTTGTATTCTCTTATGTGACGGCTTCTAAAATAAGCCTTATATATGTCTAGGGTTAGGAGAAAAGAAGTCCCAAAGACACATTCACAAATTCCAAGAAAACAGATTAGAATTTCTGTTTCTTTTTTAAACCTCGACAGATAGGAGGTGTTGAGCAGGTGTCAAGCTTTAAACTTCAATAGATATAGCTATCGAGGAGATGTCAAGGGGACAAAAATTTTCTCGATCGATCGACCAGGTGTCGAGATTGCGATAAGAAAAAACTTGGAAGCTCGACAGATAGCCAGGTGTCGAGAAGGTGTCGAGCAGCTATCGAGTTTTAAAATTCAACACTTTCTCACTTGATTTTTGGATAGACTTGCATGACTATAACACTTGAACTTGAAACAAGGTTTCTTGAAGTATTAAACACATCCCAGATCTACCTAAATACAAGTAAAATACGTTTTGTCAAAGAATTAGTCAATTACATAAAATAATGATATATGTTCCTAACAAGTGAATCACATATATCCTAACAAAACATTTATATATGATTACTGTTTCAACTTAGAACCATTTGGATTAGGAATCGTACAAAGCTAGGAGGTGAATATTATTGCACCTAGTAATGTTATGCTAGATTTTGTAACCAAACACTCCTCAGCAAATTTTGGATCTTGAGCTACCAACATTATGTTGTCTCAGGGGTCTTAGCACCCGTGCAAGTGCAACCCTTGTGATTGAAAGACAAGTTGGCTTAAGCAAATATCCAAAGACTTTTGCATCCTTCACAAAATCTTCAGACATACACTTACAAAGCACCCAATCTCACAACAAAGCAATCTGAGTGATAAACACTCTCTCTCCACTCTTGTTTGCATGAATCTATTACTATCACTCATAATAAATCATACTGAATTTCACAACAAAATAATAAACAATAAGCACTCTTGTTTTCATGAACCTATTTCTCATAACAGCACAAGTCGGCAAGCCATAGAATAGGGTGCATGCCTATTATTGTTTTTTTTTCCTTAATAAAAAGGAATTTTTGGTGTATACTCATCGACTTTACGCTGCATGACGATAATAAATAATATCATGTATACCACCAAAACCTTATTATAGTTATCGCTCAAATCGTTCACCAAATGAAGCAATTTCAAAAACTTCTACGCTAGGTGGTGTGTGGCTAGTATTGTTAATCCAAAAACTCTTTAAGATCAGGGTGCTACAATCCAATAATACTTGGAATTGTATCTTTACAATGTGTACTACACATTATAGGGAATCGTTAAGCTGAGAAAACAGAGAAGTACTTTTGAGAAGGTACACTGGGAGGGAGTATGGGACCCCACAAAAGAATTCACTGGTTTGATTAGATAGATGGGGTGTGAGATTGATGACCCATTTGATCATCATCATGATCATGTGACAAATCCAACACATGATGATAGACCATTGGTGGTCCCTGAGTATATATATATATATATTTATATTTATATATATATTTATTAACGTGTTTAGTTTATTTTTTCATTCAAAAAACAACGTGTTTGTTTTCTTATAACTTCTGCGACATCATATTTTGTTACACAATCATATTTTACTACAAACATGATCAACATTAAAATAAAATAAACTCTCATACTATGTAATTTTTTTTTTTGTGTGCATATTAAGGTTTTTTATTTTAGCATATTAAGTAATGAGAAAGAGAATAAAGGTGTTCCACATGATTTGGATGATGTTTTTCAAACTGATTTACTTCATCTATAAATCTTATTTACCTTTAGCTAAAAAGAAAACAGAGAATAAAAAATGTAAAAATAAATGTTTAGCATTGGTTTTGGAAATTAAAACGTGACATCCTAATGTTCTTAATGAGGACTGATCAGAGAGAAGCTTGAAGTACTTTTGAGAACAAAGGATCACAACAATGCCACAAGCACAAGCATAAAAGAACGAGCATCTCCAATACACAAGGCAAACCCAAAATCCTTTCTATTTTATATAGTGAATTCCCAAAATTTAAGCTCCAATAGACTCTTTGTGTGAGGAATTTTTTTTTGATGATCTAAGCTAAGTGACTCTCTTGGTGTGGAGAGCACTGTAACTTCTCTAAATACACCTTTGAATTTAAATTATCTTGACCTTTCTCACACTAATAAAAAATCATTTTCTTGTTCACACACCCAATCCTCTTTATCTTAGGAAAACTATTACAAAAAATGATAATATCGGCTATAAAATGTATTTGAAAAAGTAGATAGGCAAAACAAAAAAGTGAATTTTTCTCTATAACTTTGGGAAAAAATACAGAGTTTGTTAGAAATACTCTTAACCATCTTAATAACCTAATTAGAGGTGGATAAAGCAAATAAAAAGAGTAGTCAAATCACAATAGTAAATTACCCATACAGTGAAGACTGCGCCTTGTGTTTCTTGTTTCTAATTTAAAGGAAAAGCTAGGAGCACAAGACCAAATGGGAATTGATTTACTAACTTTGAATGACATTGACAACATTATTCCTATTCCTCAAGCTATTTTGGATCTGTGTGTTAAGAGAAGGAAAGAAGTCCCTATGTATTCGCAAGGGTTATCACCTGTTGATGCAACTTGAGATGTTCAAACATTACAATTACGATTTCCTAAACTTTCAAAGGAAAACTCTTAAGGAAAGGGAATGTTACGAACTTCCATATCGTTATTACATGGAGATTGTGTGTGGGGGTTCTGTGGATTGCTACATACACGAGATGAAGTTCTAACCGTCACAAATTAGGAGTTAGGAGCATATTGAATAATGAATCGGTGGTTGAATTGAGTAGGATTAGGGAAATTTAAAAAAAATAAATAAATAAATCTCTGATTTTATTTCATTTTTCGAAGTGTCATCTATAAGCTACCATCTTAGTGCTCATTTGATTACTGCGTTTGCAATTTCAAATTGTGATTAACTATGATTAATGTGTTTGGTAAAATTTACAAATCATGCCTTTTGGATCTAATAATGTGATTTTTTTTTTTCTGTGTTTTATTGGACCAAGTGAGTAACAATAATGTAAGTTACAGTTGGCTCAACAAGTCTCTGATGGTTGTATAAAAGATCTGGGGTTCAATCTCCGCTGTGGGGCCCAATAATCTATGGGCCAGGCCCATTTGCTCGTGGAGAGTCCGAAGGCCCAAGCCGAGGAGAGCTATGGCCCAAGCCCGATAAACACGGAGCACAAAACTGTTTTGGAATACAGCCGAGGACAGTTCAGTCCTCGGCAGATCCAAAATACTACCGGAATAAAGGGGTAAAATTGGAATTGGACTGAACTTGAAAAGAGACCTAAAATATCTTGGGAAAGTTACCCTTATGACCCTTCCCAGATAAGACTCTGCATCTAGCAGAGCCGTATTCTCCAGCCTTATCAATCATCCCCCACAATTCTGGGATTAGACTGATGGGACAAGTATCAGTCTTGGAAATGTTGACCCTATACGTGGACGAAAGACAGTGGATGCAGGCTAGTATAAAAGGAAAAGTAAGTAATCTAGGGAGGGGGTTGGGAAAAATGGCCAAAAACCAGAGCCTCCCAGCCCACCTCCAGGAGAAAGACTCCAGGGGTGAAGGATAACTTAAACTTGTACGAACACCGCGAAAAACCCACCGCCTGTCGATCAAGGCCTAGCCTTCCAAACCCACGCTCTACAAATGATATTGTTAGGGCTTTTTCACGTGCGAACCCGACACTGTTGCGGTCTGCCACGAATCGCGTCCTCACAATTGGCGCCGTCTATGGGAAAGGCTTGTGTGTTGGTTTAGGAAGTGGGTCGATAGAGTTTCTTCGTTATTTCTAACCGTTGGTTATAGAGTTCTAGTATAAAGTTCTGCTAGGGACTACGTTTCTTGACTAGGGGCTTGGTTGAGGAGCTAACTCCCTTAAAGCCAAGGTCCCCCGTAAAGAGCAAACTAGGCACTTGGTAGCGTTAATCGTATGGATAAACTCTAGGGGCTTGGCTGATAAGCTAACTCTCTTAAAGCCAAGATCCCACACAAAGAGAAAACTAGGTTTTGGACAGAACCGGGGCATTGCATAGTCCACGGACTCAAGCCTCCGGGGAAACCAACTACCTGGATGTGGAAAACTAGGTTTTGGACAGAACCAGGGCATTGCATGGTCCACGGACTTAAGCCTATGGGGAAACCAACTGCCTGGATGAGGAAAACTAGGTTTTGGACAGAACCAGGGCATTGCATGGTCCACGGACTCAAGCCTATGGGGAAACCAACTGCCTGGATGAGGAAAACTAGGTTTTGGACAGAACCAGGGCATTGCATAGTCCACGGACTCAAGCCTATGGGAAAACCAACTACCTGGATGTGGAAAACTAGGTTTTGGACAGAACCAGGGCATTGCATAGTCCACGGACTCAAGCCTCTGGGGAAACCAACTACCTGGATGTGGAAAACTAGGTTTTAGACAGAATCAGGGCATTGCATGGTCCACGGACTCAAGCCTATGGGGAAACCAACTGCCTAGATGAGGAAAACTAGGTTTTGGACAGAATCAGGGCATTGCATAGTCCTCGGACTCAAGCCTATGGGGAAACCAACTACTTGGATGAGGAACCAACTATTTAAAAAAAAAACTATGGCCCATAAACCTCGAAATCCATCCGAAGAGAACTCCGCGTTAACAGATGGGTTAATACCTTGATTGCGCGGATTCCTCGGTCTACCCTCGGATCCCCAGTATCAAAGGGGTTGATGCGATACGGTGCAATATATTACCCAAAAGCACAACCAAAGTCCCTCGCTACTCGGCTACCCTCTCGGACGAATTACTTAGAGTTTATCGCTCTCGGACGTCGCTCTAGCATGCATCGCGCAGCACTCAGCGGTTATCCCGGTTAGTTCCAAGAGTTTAATTTATTGATGATTAACCTTGTTATGCTTGATAATATTTGTAAGTTTAAACTAGTAGGAATCTGTGTTAAGGCATTTTTCTGCCTGGAATATCGTTAAGGGCAAGCTTATATTTAATATTCATGCATAAAGTAGTTGTTACGGAGAAGAAAGATATGTATAGAGAAATAGACGCATATTTTATTAAGACAAAGGAACAGTACAGTGTACAATGAAAAGCTGAAACAAAGCCTACATTGAAGCTAACTACGTAAGTAACGAAAAATACAAGAGAGTGAAGATAAAGCCGAGGAGGAAGCACAGAGGAGAAGTTGGCTACTGCCTCGAGACCTTATTCCTCCTCAATGCTTTTGCACGCCCATAACTCAGGCAGCAAAAGAACCCAACTTAGGGCCTGCCCCGGTGAAGAAAAGGTGCAGGGGACCTGACCTCAGGCTAACATCATCTACAGAAAAGGTGCAGGGAGCCGGAAGTTGGGGAGCCCTTGCAAAAATTTGCCTACTACAAGGCAGACGGCGCTGATGGCGGAAATTCCTTCTTCTGACATACCAAAAATCTGGCATGACCAGAACCTGCTTCGGATTTTGACTAAAAGAGGGAGAAACACCCTTTCCCCTCTGTCGAACTGGAATATTCTCTTGAATTTGTGCCTCCTTTGCCCGTGCCTCACTATCTGGAGTCTCAGGAGGACACGGCGCCTTTGTGGCGGAGAGAGCCCTTTTGCCCCAACCCTCGCTTCGAACATGATGTACTAGGAGAGAAGATTGAAGGATTTGTGCGAAAGTAAAGCGACATTCTCTCCTATTTATTTAAGAGATAAGGTGGAGGCAATTAATTCACGCAGCGTCCCAAGGAACGCTACAGACAAAATGTCTCTGGCTCGATTTCCAACGTCGTCTGCAACCCTGAGGCTAAAGGAGTCTCGAGAAGGCGCACCTCGAACACTGGGACGCCAAAAAGTACCTCGTGATCAAAGACTACGGAAATACCTCTTAATTTGCGGGCCCAGTAAATTCGCAGCCCAGGCCCGTTCAGCATAGGAGCCCAGGGACAGAACCAAGGCCTTGCATGGTCCTCGGACCCAAGCCTATGGGGAAACCAAGTACAAAAAATTATAATTTTTACAAGTCTTGGACAGAACCAAGGCCTTGTATGGTCCTCGGACTCAAGCCTATGGGGAAACCAAGTACATAAAAAATTACAAGGTTTGGACAGAACCAAGGCCTTGCATGGTCCTCGGACCCAAGCCTATGGGGAAACCAAGTACAAAAAATTATAATTATTACAAGTTTTGGACAGAACCAAGGCCTTGCATGGTCCTCGGACCCAAGCCTATGGGGAAACCAAGTACAAAAAATTATAATTATTACAAGTTTTGGACAGAACCAAGGCCTTGCATGGTCCTCGGACCCAAGCCTATGGGGAAACCAAGTACAAAAAATTATAATTATTACAAGTTTTGGACAGAACCAAGGCCTTGCATGGTCCTCGGACTCAAGCCTATGGGGAAACCAAGTACATAAAAAATTACAAGTTTTGGACAGAACCAAGGCCTTGCATGGTCCTCGGACCCAAGCCTATGGGAAAACCAAGTACAAAAAATTATAATTATTACAAGTTTTGGACAGAACCAAGGCCTTGTATGGTCCTCGGACCCAAGCCAATGGGGAAACCAAATACTTTGATAAGAAAAGGTTTGAATTTCGTAAGATGGGTTACTTGATAAAAATGTCAGGTCACTTCATCCACGGCTTAAACACCATAAAAGGTTAAGGCCAATAAAGGTGTAAGGAAGGTGGTGGAACGCCCCAGCATTTAGTCGTATAAGAAGGCTGTTCATTTGGTGGGTGATATATCTTCAAATGGTTATTCCTCACACGGCATCAAACCTTCGTTTTTCTCCTCGGCTAGCATGGGGTAAGTATTACTTTTCACTGGTCGGCCTTATTGTGCCAAGCATTTCTATTAAAGTTATGGCGACATCTTTTTATTATCAAGTATTTTGGTCTTAGTCGTCATTGATTTAGATGCTATATTATGGTGCCGAGCAGCGTTTGTAAATTTAAAAAAAAAAAGGCATAGAGACAAAACATGCGAAATAAAATAACAACAATTTTTATTAATACGAAAAATTATTACAACGTACAAAGAGGGGCTCAAACGAGCCTATACAAAATGTGAACTGCCTAAGCAACAATTACATCCGTAGTACAGATAAGTAAACTGTCAGGCGTCTTTTAAACTCGTCTTCAAAGTCTCTACAATCTCCGCCTCAATACTGCTCATATTACGATAAGAACCTTCTTTGGAAAAAATGAAGGAGAAGGAAATAGTAAGGAAGAAATCAATGAAGAAGATGGAGGAGATGAATGAAGAAGATGGAGGACATGAGTAAAGAAGGAGGAGAAGAAGAGAGAAGAGATGAAAAGAAAGAAAAAGAAGCAAAAGAGGGAGAAGTGAAAGTACCAGGAAGGATCTGGTGCTGGGAAGACTAAGAAAGGGAGACGGAGGATAGCACCAGTGAAGGAAGAGAGGAAGAAGCAGGGGCACTTGGTCCCTGCCTCGATCCTGACTCCCAACACACTGGAGCCATATTAGGTATGCTCATGAGAGCGCGGTTAATACTGATGATGGGTGTTCTCGACTCAGTCACGCCGAAAGTTTGACGTGACGAGTCTCTGCTTCGGATTTTGGCTGAAAGGAAGGTAAGACGAATCTTAAGCCTCCGCCATCCTTGCCCTGACCGAGCCATTTCGAGCTTTACTAGAACATGACGCTTTGAGGAGGGGTGTGGTTTCTTCATTATTTGTTATGGCAAAGTGTATCACGATTTAGTATATAAACCAGTGGGTAAAATGAACCCTAAGGGAGGCCAAGTATTTCAAATCTCAGAAGGATGAAAAGGGATTCTTTACAAAAACAATAACCTCCTCCCTTCCTTCTTATACAGAGGGTGGAGCGGGAGATATTTAATAGGTTCAGATCTCCAAAGGAATCTGCCAACACAAACACGCCGGTTCCGTTTCTCCACCCCATCAAAACAAACCGCCGAATTAAAGTAATCTCGTAAATAGTGGTCATTAAAAGCGCGTTTTGGATATCCAAACGATAAGAACGCATCAAGCGCGAAAACAAAAAACTGTCTCATAGACCGGTGCATTTCTTGGACAGATGAAGAGCCGCCAGCATTATTAATAGGCCAAATTGATTGGGCCGTAGGAAGAGGTTCGGCATCACCAAAACCCCCCTTTCCAACCAAGAGGTTGGACAGCCGGGTTTTGAGGGGCTATTGTGGGGCCCAATAATCTATGGGCCAGGCCCATTTGCTCGTGGAGAGTCCGAAGGCCCAAGCCGAGGAGAGCTATGGCCCAAGCCCGATAAACACGGAGCACAAAACTGTTTTGGAATACAGCCGAGGACAGTTCAGTCCTCGGCAGATCCAAAATCCTACCGGAATAAAGGGGTAAAATTGGAATTGGACTGAACTTGAAAAGAGACCTAAAATATCTTGGAAAAGTTACCCTTATGACCCTTCCTAGATAAGACTCTGCATCTAGCAGAGCCGTATTCTCCAGCCTTATCAATCATCCCCCACAATTCTGGGATTAGACTGATGGGACAAGTATCAGTCTTGGAAATGTTGACCCTATACGTGGACGAAGGACAGTGGACGCAGGCTAGTATAAAAGGAAAAGTAAGTAATCTAGGGAGGGGGTTGGGAAAAATGGCCAAAAACCAGAGCCTCCCAGCCCACCTCCAGGAGAAAGACTCCAGGGGTGAAGGATAACTTAAACTTGGACGAACACCGCGAAAAACCCACCGCCTGTCGATCAAGGCCTAGCCTTCCAAACCCATGCTCTACAAATGATATTGTTAGGGCATTTTCACGTGCGAACCCGACACTGTTGCAGTCCGCCACGAATCGCGTCCTCACATCCGCCTATTCCAAAAACTGATTGATTTTTTAGTCTGATGAAAAAAAACTATTAGGAGCAGACGTCATAGGTTGAAACTTTCGGAAGAATGTTTTTTGGATTGAGGATTCTCCTCCCCTTGCTTTGGAAGCTTTGTCTTTTGATTTTGCTCATATTCATTAATGAAATTTTGATTTCCTTTTCAAAAAAAAAAAAAAAACTATATCAAAACTTCCTTTATGTCTTAAAAAAATAGAGAAGGTCTTAATTTATGCAATATTTTCCTTCCTTTTAAAATCTGTTTAAAGACATGTAACAACAAATCATGCGTGGCAATCCTATTCCTGCCCTAGCCTACACGAAAAATACATGACATTGAACTTTTTTGACATGTAATAAACCAAAGAATGTGAAATATTTTTTACTAATTAATAGTGAACTTTTTTGGATATGTAACATAACAAAACAATGTTGCTCTTTAACCAGATTGAGATTGCACACCTAAGTTAGGATGGTAGCAAGCAAAGCTTTATTCTTTTCAACATGAGAGTCTGAAACTTCTCTCCTTCAATGCCTGAGAACATCAAATCAGAAAAAGCTCTATACTCTGCCCCCAAAATCATCCTTCGGGGTTGACATGGCAGCGCAACAATTGGAAACATTGTATATGCAGCAAAAGCAAAGGGAAAAGCCAGTGAATAGAGCAAACTAGTAGGCCCGAGTAAAAAAAGTTGAGGGTTTGAGTTTCAAAACTTGGTCAAAATTAAGGGCCTGAAAGAGAAAGAAAAAGTGAGGCGAAGGGACTATAGCTTACCCTGTGTTTTCTTCCTCATCATTAACCTACTACCACACCTTACTCTCCCTACACATCTTCTCTCTCTCAAACTAAATTCAGACTACCACTTTCTCTCAGATTCCCTAGATTTGCTCCCCGATATAAGGTTAAAGCTTTGGACAAAAAGATAAAGCAGCTCAGAACTGAAACAAATAATACTGAAAAAACAACAGCAAAAGAAGGGGGTTGTGTTGTTATTTCAAACTTCCCAAATGTTCAACATTCCCTTTCAAACCGGGATACGAGTCCCCTCTGAAAACAAGGGGTGTTAAAGTAATAATATTTTAACATAAAAATAACATTTTCTGCAATAATGATAGTAATAATGTAGGGTACTAGTAACACTTAACATATGCACCAGTGAGCCACACGATCTTCGCTTGCTCGTAACGATACCTGCACAGCAAAGAAAGAAGACCTAACAAAGAGCACCGGTGTGGTGCCGGCCGAATACCTTCCGAAGGTCAAGTTAGAATTATTCTCACAACTCTAGAGTGCTAGAGAAGGGTAAATTATGCGTGCCTTGATTTGTGAGGGTATTGGGGCTTTTATAGTAGTAGAAAGTTGACATATTTTCCTTGGTGTAGAAGTTTTTTCCTTATAGGAATCCTCTTAAATAGTCCCAAATGTGATGGATAAGACATTTCCTTATAGAGAAGATCTTCATCAATGCGCGTATATTCCAAAATCCTTTTTGTGCTAGGATTCCATTCACCTTGGGATTCTATGGTGGCTAAGTGTGTGCTGCAAGTATTTCCCATTAGGGTTTCTGGCTGCCATGTGAATGCTCGATCCGTCCTTGTTACATTCATTTATGCAGGATCTGTCCATAACAGACCTTGCACAAGTTGGGCCCATCCTCTATCGGCCCACAGATGTGGAACTGTTAGGCCCATTTCATGGAGATCCGTCAACCTAGATTTTTACCCTCTTCAACCTAGATTTCATGGATTTTTACCCTCTTCACATAACATCCAATAATGACACAAAACTAATTTATTAAAAAAAAAATCGTGCACATTTAATGATTCCATTTAAACTAATTATAGGTATCATTTGGTTTGCAAAATTTGTCTTAAAGTATATACACACAAAATCTGAAAGTAAAAAAAAAAAAAAAAAAAGCATTGATCGTAACAAATCCAAAGTCTTAGCAATGAACAAAGCAGGTACACCCAATCTAAACTCTAAATTTAATTATAACTAAATTTTTCAAAACAGAACACGTAAGACATTGAGGAAAATTAAGAAGAAGAAAAAAAAAACACAATAAAAGCAATGAGTTGTGTAGTTAGACAGTGCATACCGATAACAATAATGCGATTTCAAGGGCTTTAGGGTCTTTGAATGTCACAAATGCTGTCTTTGATTGCTTCCCGGAGGACTCACTGCACCCAAAAAAAAAAAAAAAAAGCAACCCAAATTATTAACCCTTACCTTCCTCCACTTTATATTGCACACATTTCTTTTTCATTTTTCTAAACAGCCAAAAATAGTAGCAGACGTATAAATTTGGAATAGTTTAGTTGTTCCTTCTTCTTCTTCTTCTATAAATAAATAAATAAATAATAAAAACGAAATACCGTTGGATCTCAATGTGTTCGATTTCTCCCGAAAATGAAAAGAATTCGTGAATCTCTCTCTCACCAGCTAGATCTGAAAGATGCTTCACTTGAACTGTTCTCGTCTGATTTTTTATAAACAAGAGAATTAAAATAAATATATATTTTAAATAAATAAATAAATCGAAATTACGAGCATAACCGACCTGCATTGGCGATCACAGTGTGTGTGTGAATTTAATCACTTAACCATAAGTTTAACACTCTCCCTCATGGTGAATTTAATCACTTAACCATAAATCTAACACTCCCCCTCACTTGTGGGCCAATGATTGAATTCAGGATCTCCTGCTCTAATATCATGTTAAGTTACCGATCCATCCAACGATCAATTGGTGAAGGATGAGGGGGCACAAATCTTTTATAGCATTTGATCATAGATCAAGCCCATTGGTATTGGAGCGAATTGTGAAATCCCTCACAAGTGGTATTAGAGCCCGGTCATAGGTTCGAGTCGTTGGAGCCGCATTGTGAGAGATTTCACAATTCGCTCGAATACCAATGAGCTTGGTCTGCGATCAAGTGCTATAAAAGATTTGTGCCTCCTCATCCTTCACCAATTTATCGTTGGATGGATCGGTAATTTAACATAGATTAGTCAAAAACATTAGTCAAAATAGTAAAATTTTTTTTTCTTTTCTTAATAAAAAATTTTTAAAAATAGTTACTAAACTTATGTTTTTAGGTAATTTATTAACTTTTTCAAAGTAAATAAAAGATTATCCAATTTGAAAATTGCTTTAATCCCACAATTATATATATATATATATATCTTAAAACTTAAGAGATGAGAATTTGAATCCAAATTCTTCTTCTTGAATGAATAAAATCATTAAAATATAAGTTCCTTAACTTTCCAATGAAATCTGATAATGTTTTTTTTGTTTACAAGAAACAAGAGGGTAGGATTCGAAGCCATATTCTCCTGGTTGAAAAGATCAAATAATATCATTACACAGCAAGGTTAGTCTGACTCTGGGATGAATTCTTTTCCTGTAGATGCCAATAATACATAGGAAAGTTACTGTTTTTGAAACATGAATGAAACAAAACTGTACTCACATACCTAAAAACAATATAGGATTTTTTTTTTTAATATCATTTTTAAGAGTCATAGCTAGAACAACTCCTGTAGCATAATTTTCATGTAATAAATTATATATATATATATATATATATATATATATATTGTAAGGACACGATTTGGTGACGAACCTAAACAGTATTGGGTTCGTACGTAAAAGGCCCAGACAATATGATTTGTAGAGCGTGGGTGTAAAGAGCTAGGTTAACTGTGGTATCTACCTCCAAGATTTTCTCTCCAGCCCATACAATGTTTTCTTTCTTTTTTGGTTGGTATAATCAACGTCTTTTCTTAAGTCCCTAGTGTTACTCTCTCTCTCTCTCCCTTCTTACTTCTTTTTCTTCAGTTTTATGTGTGTTCTTCTTTTTTCTTCAATCCCCTTCTTCATGTTCCTCTTTTAGTTTATATACTCCCCTTCGCGATCCATCTTCACCGAACACGTGTAGATTGTGTCCGGGGGATTTTTTTCTGTCCCATCTGGCGCCTCCTGGAACTTCCTACGGGCAGCTGTAAGGCTGCTTCCCTACTGCTCAGGTATCACCTCCACATTAATGCGGCCAGAGAGTTGGTTGAAAGGTCATTAATGCGGAGGCAGCTATAGTTTCAGATATTTGTTTGCCTTATCTCTTTCATCTTTAGTCGGCTACTCTATCCCTTGAGATGACCTACTTCTGAGATCTGATCGTGGTGAGACCACGTCCTGATCGTCTTCGGGCGCGATCGTCCTCGGACGCATACTGCCGAGGAGCATGGCGCCCTCGGACGGGTGCACGACCTCGGATGGGCCACTGGCCCAACAATCCTCAACCAATTCTGAATCCTATGGGCCTATCAACCGAATGATCCCCACACATATATATATATATATATAAATTTGCAGAGAGTGCATTGTTATGTTCAATGTGACTCTGTGTTTGTGACCTCATATGCATATACATATACCTCCATAGTCCAAACAAATTAAGCCCCCAACCCCTTAACTGATGTAGCGTGGGCATGTAGAAGCAGAATCTGTAACACACAATTACTACAACTCTTTCACGAAACCTAAGTTCTACGAGAACACTAGGCTAGTAGGCAAAATAATAGAGAAAACATCTCTAACAAACTTTTATTAATCAATATATAACATTAATAATCAACCCCGCTATAAAGAGTATTTATAAGAATAGAATTTCTCCTATTCCTTTTAGAAAAAAATAATAATAAATCTACTTCTACTTGAGAAATGAAAAACAATTTAACTAGGAAAAAAAAAATAATTAAAATCCTAATTCAACTAGAAAAAGGAAAACAACATAAAATATTAAAATATTTTATTCTTCCTTAACCAATCTGCATCATTCTCTCGAGGTTTGGGAAAACTCGTCCTCGAGTTTTGTGGCAATCTTTCACGATCAATTGGAACCCCGAATAATCCTCTCTATCCTATTCTTTTGTGCAAGACAAGACGAATCAGTATGCTATTTATCAATCTTTTCTCACTCATAATAAATTTTGATGTGCGACTTTTTATTCTTGACTTCTTTTGCCACGACGGGATATATGAAGCAAGTACTAAAAAAGAATCCATGCACACATCCAAAAACTTCATATTTCCTCATTGACAAAGATTACTTAAAATCATTCGTTCACACCTCTTGTTGACCTCTATCAATTCTTGCTCAATAAAATCCTCCCAGAAGGGATCAACAACCTTTTTGTTTTTGAATGTCGAAAGTCTCATCAACGATGTGAGTTATGAGCTCATCTCGTATGTATATGACTTTATTTTTATCAAGCTCAATCTTTTCTCCTTGACTAAAATCTTCAGGATAGTCATCATAAATTGGTGGAGAATCCCAATCTACTAGACAAACTCTTTCAATATATTCATCATCCTCTTTGATATTGCAGCCCTCCTGCTCGATATCAAGATCCTCCTCCTCCTCCACAAAACATGGATTTAGATGGTAGTTTTGAGGTTGACTTCCAACGGCTAAGGTGGTGAGCTGCTTTGAAAGCGCATTAAACCACTTCTCTATTCGTTGAAAGAATGCCTCTAATTGCGCATCACGTGCAACCTCATTGCATTCATACACGTCATCTATGGCAACAGGTTTTCCCTCACGTACTCCTCTTTGCGCCATGGTAGGAACCTAGCTTGGTTCTGATATCAACTAATGTAGCGGAGGCGTGTAGAAGCAGAATCTATAACACACAATTACTACAACTCTTCCACGAAACCTAAGTTCCACAAGAATACTAGGCTAGTAGGCAAAATAATAGAGAAAACATCTCTAACAAACTTTAATTAATCAATGCATAACATCAATAATCAACCCCTCTATAAAGAGTATTTATAAGAATAGAATTTTTCCTACTCCTTTTAGGAAAAGAAATAATAAACCTACTTCTACTTGAAAAATAAAAAATAATGTAACTAGAAAAAGAAAAACAATTAAAATCCTAATTCAATTAAAAAAAAAATATATATATATATATATATTAAAAAATTTTATTCTTCCTTGATCCATCAGCATTATTAACCCTCATCCCCATGCAAACCCCATGTGATTCCTCACCTGCCTATCAGAAAGTCCTTCTCCACCTTCTCCTTCCACGTGGCATCTGGCCT
Organism: Quercus lobata; assembly: GCF_001633185.2. Lineage (NCBI taxonomy): Eukaryota > Viridiplantae > Streptophyta > Magnoliopsida > Fagales > Fagaceae > Quercus > Quercus lobata. The sequence goes on along the minus strand of NC_044909.1, from coordinate 4,681,726 downwards.
GACTGAAATTTGGCACGTTCAGTTTTGAACATTTATATATGATTACTGTTTCAACTTAGAACCATTTGGATTAGGAATTGTACAAAGCTAGGTGATGAATATTATTGCACCATTATATTTCACCAAAAAAAAAAGAATATTGTTGCACCCCACTATCAAAAAAAAAAAAATATATATATATATATATATATATATATTATTGCACCCAGAAATGTTATGCTAGATTTTGTAACCAAACACTCCTCAGTAAATTTTGGATCTCGAGCTACCACCATTAAATGTTGTCTCAGGGGTCTCGCCACCCGTGCAAGTGCAACCCTCGTGACTGAAATACAAGTTGGCGTAAGCAAAATATCCAAAGACTTTTGCATCCTTCACAAAATCTTCAGACATATACACTTACAAAGCACCCAATCTCACAACAAAGCAATCTGAGTGATAAACACTCTCTCTATCCACATTTGTTTGCATGAATTTATTAGTATCACTTTTAATAAATCATACTCAATTTAACAATAAAATAATAAACAATAAGCACTCTTTGTTTACATGAACTTATCTCTCATAACAGCACAAGTCGGCAGGCCATAGAATAGGGTGCGTACTTATTATTGTTTTTTTTTCCATAATAAAAAAGTATCTTTGATATAAACTCATCAACCTCACATTATATGATAATAATAATAAATAATATTACGTATACTATCAAAACCTTGTTAAAACTATCGCTCAAATTGCACACCAAATGAAACAATTTCAAAAACTTTTACGCCGGGTGGTGTGTGGCTAGTATTGTTAATCCAAAAACTAGTTAAGATCAGGATGCTACAATCCAGTAATACTTGGAATTGTATCTTTACAATGTGTACTACACATTATAGCTAGGGAATCGTTAAGCTGAGAAAACAGAGAAGTATTTTTGAGAAGGTACACTGGGAGGGGAGTGTGGGACCCCACAAAAGAATTCACTGGTCTGATTAGACAGATGGGGTGTGAGATTGATGACGCCATTTTATCATCATATGATGATCATGTGACAAATCCAACACATGATGATAGACCCTTGGTGGTACCTGAGTATATATTTATATATACTTTTATTTTGATACCCATGCCCTTTCTGTCCTCTTTGATATGACCATACGCTTACCTGAATTCGTGTAAGTATCAACGCCGTTAGATTTTCAAAAACATAAAAGTAGTTAGCTTGTCCTTGTCAACATGTTCTACGGCTACGACTACTATGGATATATCCACGAGAGTGTACCATTTTGCTCTGACCAGCTTAACCTCTCTCTCTCACTTGGAGAAGTTATATTATGTTTTCGAAGCATGTGTTACTCCTCTCATAAAAAATAAACACCACATTTTCTCACAAGGAGTGGACCCCACAAGTGTGGGGTCCACCCCTTGTGAAATATATCGGCCGGTGGCCACGCTTCCCACTTTTCATTTTTCCACTACGTTTTACCATCTCTCTTTCTCTAATAAAGAAGAATCTAATCTCTTTCTCTTGCATCATTCTCTCATCAAACCAATTAAAAGATACACTTCTATTATTATTATTTTCTCTTTTCCTTCTCCACATGGCCCACGCCCATTCCATCAAATTTTTTTATTTATTTAAAATTTATCTCTTGTGAAGTATATTGTATATATTTTTAATTTATTTATTTTTAAATATGATATAAACTTTTTAATCTAAGATTTGTTATATATATAACAAAGATCATGTTAACATGGTGAATTTAAAATAATTGTTAATAAACTATATTAGAAAAGTTTTGAATTTTGACACAATTTTCATGAAAAATATAAAAATTTGTCAATAAAAATAGTTCTTATATTAATACTCATATGACATTCTTTAACATTACCTGATAATATTAACGATAATAATAACTTGAATTAATAATCCCAAAATATACAAGTTTCAAAATATTTTGTTTTGATAGACAAATTGGCACGTATATAAAAACAGTACTCAAAACGTTGAATTAGATGCACACAAATGTTTTGATAAAATTCAAGTGTTCTGTATTCTAAACTCATTTTGTACGGTGTTTCATATGGAAAATGATATGTATATTTCACTGTGTTTGCTATCTTGCATTCTTGCTTATACTTATCTTCTTAGTTGCATGCATCTTTGACCATTTCGTTTTCCTATTCAAAAAGCAAACATTTATTTATTTATTATAAATTGCTGGTATTAGCCTATTAGGTGAGGCTAGTTTTTTGGTTTCCTTGAACTTTGTGGTATGTAGCCTATCAGAATTAATGAAAGAAAGCATCCTTGGTTAATGTAATCTCAATGGTTACACAAACTTGCCTATCTCTTCCCTGTGAAATTATTCCCTACTCCTCTACTAGACAACGATTTTGCTGCTTACAATAAGGTATCAAATAATTTTTAAAAATAAAACTGAGATTAACCATTTATCACCCAATGTTTTAGGATCTTTGGTAATTTTTATTAGGCTTTAGATTCTTTTTCAATTTGAATGCTAAAGAGACATTAACGAGTCTTTTAGTATGCGATATATATAGACATATAAGTTTACTTTTGTTTTTGTTTTTACCTTTTCTTTTTATAATTATACCAATGATCATTTTTTTTTTAATATTATTTTCCTGGTAATCTTATTAAAAAAAAAAATTAGTTTCCTGGTAATCTTTTACCAGTCATCATATTTTTAGTATTTTTGATAAATATATTTGTTTCTGGTAATCTTATAAAATCAATGACCATATCCTTTTTATGAATGGTAGGCTCTGACGTTATACATTTACGAAAAGAAGCATGAGCAACTTCTCATTACTAGAAAGTAAGATTTTTTTTCTTATGAATATTTTTTTATAGATAGAAAATGGGGAAAAGAGAGGTGAGATTTGAACCAAATATATAGGATACCATAAAAATGTTATTAATGGACAATCACTTAAATACCTTTCTTCCAATTTCTAAGAGCATTTGCAGCAGTAGAGTTAAAAAGCTATAATGCTATTTCAGCTCCACCAATATACCAAAAAAGGCTTGCAGCAGTGGAGGCAAACTTATAAATTTTAGCTGATTTGCTACAGTGCACATCTATCTATAGATGTGCACTGTAGCACACATCTAAAAAAAAAAAAAAAAATTTATTCATCCCCCGGATTAAAATAATGCTGTTTTGTATATTTTTTTCATTTCCTTCTCTCTCTCTCTCTCTCTCTCTCTCTCTCTCTCTCTCTCTCTCTCTCTCTCTCTCTCTCTCTCTGTCTGTGCGGCTTCTCCTTTCTTCTTTCTTCCTCAATTTTTTTTTCTCTCTAGCTCGACGGCCAGCTCCCTCATCTCCCTCATCCTTCAACTCGCCGGCCAACTCCCTCATCGCCGATCTGTTCCATCGACCCAGCTTGCCGACCCACCCCAAGCCCCATCGTCGATCTCCCCAAGCCCCATCACCCAGCTCGCCCAGTCCGTCCCCAAGCCCCAAGCCGCCACTGGGTTTCATCGTTGAAGCCGCCGCTGCCTTCCTCATCGTGAGTTTCGTGGGTTTTTCCGTCGATCAAGCTTTGGGTTTTCTTTTTTTTTTTTTTTTTTTTTTTTTTTTTTTTTCCTGCTATGGACTGCTGCTGCTGCTAGTGGTTGTGGTTGTGGCTATGGCTGAGGAAAAAGATTGGAGATTTGGGTTTTTTCTTTTCTTTTTTTTTTCCCTACTGTGGACTGGTGGTGGTGGTGGTGGTTGTGGCTATGGCTGTGGCTGTGGCTGTGGTTGTGACTGTGACTGATGGTAAAGGTGGTTGTGGTTGGTGCTGCGGGTTTTTTTTAGTATTGGTATATATTATTTTATTGTAGTGGTTATAATATTTTATTGTGATGTTTATATTATTTTATTATGTTGAAAACTAAAATAGATCCACTGCTGTAGTATATGTATAGGTAAAATAGATAAAGTAATTTTTATAGATGCTAAATAGCTAAAATTATAGATCCACTGTTGTGGATGCTCTAAGACCATTATTTGTTACATAATTTATACAATATATATATATATATATATATATATATATTTTGCTAAGTCATGGCCTTGACAAAGTTATTTTCCGACTGTGCATATCTATTTTCAATATAGTTGGTTGGCATAATCTATTTCATTGAGATGAGTTCATTAGATAAATTGTTTCAAGCTAAGTGTAAGCGTTTTAGCTACCAATTTGATTTCATTTATCGAAACTGCTAAGAAAATTTTATGTTAATTGTTTATTTGAGTAATCTAACAAGCTTGGTCAAGTGTTAATTTTAATGTTCCTACATTTAGACAAGGCTTATCATTTCAAGTTATCACCATACCCCAGGCAAGACGTATTGTAAGTATATATTTTGGAATATTTTAGCACTACATGAGAGAGGCTAAATGAACAAAATTAATAATTGAAAAATATAAAACTATGTCACATAAAGGAATTAGAATTTAAGATTGATCACTTCATTACCACTGAACAAGATAATTTAAGTGTATAAACTTTTAATGAGTTTCTAATCACATATACTATCGACTTTCCTAACAACATTTCTGTTTTATGTAATTCAAAGTTTCAAACTAAGATAGTAAGAATATGTAATACTTTCCAACAAATCTGAACTCTGGAGGTATTTAAAATTTTGAGGAGTGCGATGCAAGTAAAGATCGAGTTGGTATATTAAGTTGCGGGAAAGCTATGTTTTCTAAAGAAATGAAGTTTTTGGTTCATGTTTTTGAAAGATTCATTTGAATTATTCACATGAATCATATGACTATTCTTCTGCCATGAGCTATTTTATGACTCTATAATAATGGTTAGGGTGAAAAAGCCTTACTGATGGGTGTTTTACCACCATGAGCTACTTTATGATTCTATCATAGACGCATAACGGATGGGGTTAAAAAGCCCTCGTGTTATTGACAGTTATGATAATATTATTTTATTCATATTTCCGGATGTATTAATTGAGTGGTTCTATTTCATTATATTTCATTTATGTTCTAATTTTATTTATTTATTTCAGGAAAAAAAATTCATTTATTTATCGAAAAAGGGTAAGTACAAGCAAAATACGTGAAAAAAAAAAAAAATTTGGTGTCAACTAAGGGTGACAAATGAGCAGGTTGGATCATAAATGGATTGGGTGTATAATTACTCATTTATCCATTTATGACCCGTTTATATATAAATTAATTATCCATTACCTGTCCAACCCATTTAATTAGTAACCCACTCATTTAACCCATTTAATTTTAAATTGCCACTAACGCATCAGCGTTAAAACACTTTTCTAACTCATTTAAACTTTCCTCTCTCTCCTAACTTTCTTGGAATCCAAACAAAGCATAAATTTTTAATAAAAAGAAGAAAACATGAAGACGTGTAGCTCGCCTGAAACAAAAAGAAAGATTTGGATTTGGATTTTTTGTTTTTGCTTTTTTAATATTTTGTTATTAGTTTGGATGAGTGATTTTTTGATTTTCAAGGTCATCGGCTGTGTTCTATAGTGTTTGTTTGGTTGCCGAGAATGTGATCGTGTGCTATTTTTGGTTTTGTGTTTGTTACGAGTCTATTTGGATGATAAGAAATCATAGGAAATGTCGAAGAGTAGGTGGTAAAGTGTGTTTGATTAGAAGGGTTTATTGGGTTTTTGTGGGTTTATTTAAATTTAAATTTTAGATGGGTTTAGTGGTTATTAGTAGATTTATCCATTTAGACCCATCTAATTAAATAACCAAATGAGTCTTTACCCATTTAACCCAAATATTCAAATGGGTTGAGTTAAGACTTATCCAAATAAGGTAGGTAATGGACGAGTTCATGAATATGGATAAAAATTGACACCCCTAGTGTCAACGTAATAGCTATTAATAGTCATCGACAGGGATGGAAGCATTGATTGACCCGGGGGGGAATGGCCCCCCCATAAATTTATAAAAAAAAAAAAATATATATATATATATATATATATATATTAGTGTGTGTGTATATATATGTGCATTAATTTTAGTAATTTTGTTCTATAAAATCATATTTTGCCCCTTTAACAACATCATTGATTCTTTTTAGACTAACGTTACAGTTACAAACTTATCTACAATATTTTTATAAACTGTTGAGGTACAAATTCTTATTGGTTCACATCTTGGTTTGTCACTTATATCACTTTTTTACTTACTAATAATCACTCACTATATTAGTAATATACCTCTAGCACTTTCCTCATTTTAAAGGCCATTAAAAAAAAATTATAGATCTAAAATCTAAAACAACATATACTAGCCCAAAAACATTTGTGCAACAACAAAAATCACCAATAGCAAAGCTAAAAAAAATTAAGTCCAATTAACCAATTTTACTCAAACAAATAACTGGCCCTTTAAAAAGTTTTAAATAGAATAATTTTGTCTTTACCCAGCAAACGCACACATCAAAAATTCAAAAAAAAAAAAACCACTGTGGCTAAGAAGTTGTCGAACTAGAGACCAAAATCGCCCCCCTTAACTCAAAGTCCAAACTCTGTACCTAGTCATCAACTCAACTATACAATCAAATAGAAAAATTTTTGGGCCAATACATGTAATAAGGCTTCTTATTACTTAATAATAATCCTCTTATGAAAAAAAAAAAAAATCCACATAATGCGAATCTGTTTGGTGTGGCTGTGTGGGCTTAGAAATGTATGAGTTGGTGAATAAACTCTGGTGAATGATGAATATTTTATTTCTTACAATTTATGTCAATAAAAATATTGTTTTTTTATAAAAAAAATTATATAACAAAGATTATATGTAAGAAAACAATTCACGGAATCTATAATTTACAGACGGACGGACAATGAGTCAATGATAATCATTATCCGTTATAAATAGCCCAACACAACAACAAAAAATTGGGTAGGTGTCAAAAGAGTGGTTTGCCTCTTTAATGTTGCGAATCTTGCGCAGCTATTTCTTACTTTTTTGTAAGGGACATTGTGCTAAATGACAGGGACATCTGTGGCACCCGCATTACGTGCCGAATTTTGTAATTTGATCCAAGGCAAATTGACACTCCTAAGTGGCCCCAATCAGATCATAAACTTATAATCAATTGGAGCTAAACCAATTAATTAACCAAGTATTAATATAACTATCAACACATAGAGAAAATGTTTTCTAAATTCTAACTTCAAAATTCAAAATAGGTTGGGAAGTGGAAACTAGCTAATTTCATTATGAAATCCAAAAGCAATATAAATAATAAGGTGAAATGAACATTTGCTGTTCAGATGGAAAAAAAAAAACATTGTGAATGCTCATTTTTAATAGTTTATTTGCATAATGTGAGACAAAAAGTTAAAAACTAGTTTATTTTCAAAGAACTAAAACTTAAATTATTTGAAATAAAGTTGAGATAAAAAATTGTGTAAAATCTATAAATAGTGCATAAAATAAGCAAAAAACTAACTTATAATCAAATTTCAAACAGGCATATGCCCAATCAGATCATAAACTTATAATCAATTGGAGCTAAACCAATTAATTAACCAAGTATTAATATAACTATCAACACATAGAGAAAATGTTTTCTAAATTCTAACTTCAAAATTCAAAATAGGTTGGGAAGTGGAAACTAGCTAATTTCATTATGAAATCCAAAAGCAATATAAATAATAAGGTGAAATGAACATTTGCTGTTCAGATGGAAAAAAAAAACATTGAGAATGCTCATTTTTAATGGTTTATTTGCATAATGTGAAACAAAAAGTTAAAAACTAGTTTATTTTTAAAGAACTAAAACTTAAATTATTTGAAATAAATTTGAGATAAAAAATTGTGTAAAATCTATAAATAGTGCATAAAATAAGCAAAAACCTAACTTATAATCAAATTTCAAACAAGCATATGCCCAAGTGGGAATAACTTATTTAGTAGCTAAAAAATTAAGGTTTATGTTAACAGGTACCCTTAGGGTAATTGTTGATGGTGTCACAAAACACCAACTCCTGAACTCGTCCATATGGCTCGTCCAATGAAAGACCAGCTAGGGCGAACCAGGCAAACGAGGTGATCATCCCAGGTGTCCTTGTTGACCTCATCCGTCTTTGGACGGACGAGATCCCATGGGAAGCTTGTCCATCCTTAGAATCATTTGGACAAGGACGAGCCGTTCTTGATAGTCTCGTCCGTCCTTAATGAAAGATGGACGAGTTCATTAGATTGAACTACTAAGTGCCAAATTCTCCATTAACCACTATGGAACGAGCCGTCCAACTGAGGTAACTTCCATGGCGGTTATGGAAGTTACCTCCAAATTCTCCGGACTCCTCGACATTAGGAATGGTTATTAAACAGATAATCGTTCCACACATGCTATATAAACATTCTTCGATGAGAAGGTAAGGCATTCAGATATTATTTTTTCAGAAGTCACTTCTTTCTTACTGAGAATTCCAAATTCGCAAACTTCATCATCGGACGACCTTTGGCCGGTCCCCTCTGATTTAGTGTTTGTTTTTAGGATCAAGCCTTAAGATCATCAGCGCTTGAGACTTATCAACCTACTGATCTCCAAGGAATTATCAATTGTTAATAAACAATTTTAAGAAAGTTTTGATACAATTTTTATAAAAAATAAAAATAGCCGTCAAAACATTAATTGTTTCCTTCTTTTTCTCATAAAATTTTTCTTGAAATGGTTTATTAAAAAATACCTTTAAAGCATCTATTAACTTTTCTTAAAAATTAAAAACTAAAAGTTAAAGAGAAATGTTAACCATTGCCCTCAGACAATCAATTTAGAAGATATTTTTAGAAACATATTATTGGAAGAATAATAAAATAATAAATATTGTTGACAGCTTTTTATATTTTCGATAAAAGTGGTGTCGAAATTTTCCTGTTATGGTTTATTAAAATGGTCTATCTAGTGTGTTTTTTTTATTGGGTAAAACAATGTTAGGGTTTAGAGTTCACACGCTTGCATAAATAGGCAGATGATATAGTGGATTTGTTTACCTTAAGAATAGTTAGATTAAATCTTCCCCAGGTTTTTACCTTGAAATGGTTGGTTTTATTAGTTTTCCTGAGTCATCATACTACTGTCTTATTTACTTTTCCGCACTAAGTAATATGGTTACATGTTTCTAACCTAGATCAGAATAATAAACCTAAGTAATTACTTGATTAATTCATTAGGTTAAACTAATTTGATTTATAAGGGGTCTAAAGAAACAAATAGTAGTGATGCTATTTGTAAAGTTGTGATTTATAATTATGTTTTATGTTAGCTTTATTCCATGACAAAAAGTTTTGTAATTGCTTTAATTTTATTCCTTGTATTTTGTGGGATTTTATTGTATTGGGTTTAGTATTAAGTTGGTGAAGACCCAAGCTTAAATGAAGATTAGTGCATTTCGTGACTAGCTCACGAGAAGGGTTCTCGCGAAAAGGGCATGTGAGAAGCACATGACTAGAAGCTGAAGAGTCGTGCCAGGCTGTTAGTTTTACGAGTGTCTCGCGAGTAAGGCCTTCCCGCGAGGTAGTCGCGAAACATTCTGTTTGGAGGATTTTTAAGAGTGACTTTCTTACCCTTCACCCATACTATATATACCCTCATTACCCACAAATGTAAAGGAGGCCATTCAAAGAGAAAAAACCCTAGATAGGTTTTCTACAACACACACACCCATTTTTTAGAGAGAGAGCTACTCATCCTTAGTGAGAAATCATTGTAGCCTCTTCTCCTTCATTTTCCCATTATCATACCTTGATAAGAGATTTGTACCCAAACACAACCCACACATATTCAGAGTGTAGAGAGTGTTTTGGAGTTTGGGAAGTTTTGGGGATTTGCCAAAAGAAGCCGATGAGGCTTGGCGAATGCAATCGAGTGTATTGCGAGATTCGGAAAGCTAGACAAGACACGGTTCCGAGAAGCCTTGTTGGAGTAGAAGCTCGGAGGGCTTAGGTGCATTGGGTAGATTAGGCTTGGAGGGTCTCTTACTAACCCATGTATCCCAACTGATTGTCTAGTAGATCGATTACCGCTTGGAGGGCAGCGGAGAGGTTTTACGCCGAGTATTTTGGTTTCCTCTTCGATAACACATCGTCGTGTTATCTTGTATTTGCATTCTCTCTTCCCTTACTCTTGTGCTTTACTATTATTGTTTGCTGTTCTTGTTTATGAACTAGAGTAGTATTGGTTGATTGCACTTCATTTACTCTTGTTTCACACTTTGATAAGTTAGAGTAAAAGCAATCTAGCCATAATTTTTAATTGGGGGTCTAAACAAGCTCTTGTATTTTAACACGAATTTCGAGCTTTCAATTGGTATCAGAGTGGGTACACTTGTTTTGGTTTCATTACCTAAGTGTGATCCTTGACCCATTGTGTTTATTGTCATGGATAATGCTTTGTATACTTCTATGGATGTTGTTGATTGTAATATGTCATGTATTTGTGAAAATGCCTCTATGAGTATTTATCCTTATGATTGTGATGCCATGTTATATGAATCTTTGGGTGTTGTTGATATTCCTAACATCAAATTCTTGAAGAAAGAGGCTAAGAAGTTTCATAATAATTTGAGCAAGTTTCATTGTGAAAACGATGATTTGATTGCTAAGCTTAATGAATCCAATAAATTGGTTGAAAAATATAAGAAGCTTGTTGAAAATTCTCTTGAAAAGCTGAAAGAGTTTGAATGTTTGAATATGGATTTGGATGCTAAACTTGTTTTGTTTAACAAACTTGTTAATGATCTTAAATGTGAAAATGAATCTCTTAAGATGCATGTCAAGTGTTTGATTGCTAAACTTGTTTCTAAAAAGAAAGAAAATATATGTTGCAATCATGTTGTGGTACCCGATTTTGTGCCTATTGTGTGTTCTACCTCAAAGGACAAATCGATGTACATTCCTCCACATAAAAGAAATCAAAAGGTGGTGAGAAAGGCTCTTAAGCCTAAGCCTCTATTTAGGTCCCATCCTAGGGAATTGAGTGAATCTAATTTTGTTCCTACTTGCCACTATTGTGGTGTGATTGGTCATATAAGACCTCAATGTCATAAGTTGAAGAGAGAACAAACTCATGTTGCTAGATCCCTTCCCAAAAGGCCTAGTAGACCTAAACATATTGTTTGTCACCATTGTGGTGCCTTTGGTCATCTTAGACCACATTGCTCTAAGTTTCAAGCTCTTAAAAGCATAAAAAGAAAAGAGAAACTTGAGCTGTTTGGAAGGTGTGCTATGAAAGCAAAACCGGATTTGGGGGAAAATTGTATGTTGTTGAAACAAGTTGTTAATGCTCTTACCTTCTTGTCTATGTGCATCTCCGGTTCTCATTCTTCCAACTCTCATCTCACTTCTCATGAGACACTCATTCTAAACAATTGTTCTGTTTGGATGAGGAAGGGTTCCTATGGTTGAGCTTAGCTCTTTTAGTCCTTGATCTAATTCTTTCGATCTTTGTAGGATCCTTTATGCATTAGATGTTTTATTGTCATGCATTTGTGCATCATGGATTTTTTTACATGCATTGTTTTGTTTTTGCTTTTGATCTTACTTTTATGTCTTTGTTTTGTGTGTGTAAAAATCCAAAACCACATAAAAATGTGAAAAACTCAAAAAGTTTGATCGTATATGTTTGAGCATATTTTACATGTGAGTTTGGCCTAATACCTTCGTACTAATGGTGTAGTGCATTTATGAGTTTAGTTTGTTTTGTATGCACATATATCTTTGTTTGAGAAATCTTGAAAATTATGTGTAATTGTTGTAAATAGATCTTCAAACTTGTCATGAATGATTGATCAATAGTCTTGATGATTTTGATACTTGCATAGACTTGTGCATGTATCTCTTCCCACTTTATTTTTATGTTTTTGCTTAAAGAGCTCAACAAATGTAAATCTCAAAATAAAAAGAGATAATGAGCTGCAAAAACCATCGCGCATACTAGTATTTGACTAGGAAAAAGAGAAAGTGACTTTTTATTAAAATGTATGGTGCTCAAAAAGCCAAAGGCTTATTCTCAATATTGAAATATCAAAAAATTTCAAGCACCGGCATCAAAATGAGATGTATTGTTTAAAAATGATCAAATGTTATGATTTGTAAAGAAGCCAAATGAAAACTTCAAAGTTATGTAATCATTTTCTTGTGGGAGGTCATATATATTCATTTCTATAATTGAGATAAACCATTTGATTTAGTACCAGTTTTGTATGACTTGATTGAATTGATCGTTAAAGTTTTACTCTAGACTAAGGACTATTCCACATTTGCTACACACACACGACACACAAGTTTAATGTTCAATGAATGCTTATTTCATTTGTGTGATTGTACATGTTCAAATGTGATGTGTGTGTGCTCAACCATATGTGGATCAAACCAAAAATATTTTTGTTCTTTTTGTTTGCTTTTGGAAGTGATTTATATCACCCATGTTTTTCAAAAAATTTCAAGTTGTTTTTGAGCAAAACACAGGTTTTCTGGGTGTTTTTGCGAGTAAGGCTTACCCGCGAAAAATTTCGTGAGTAAAGCTCAATCACAAAGATTGGACAGAGATTTCGCGACTGTTTCGCGAGTAAGACTTACCTGTGAACAATTTCGTGAGTAATTTCACGAGTAATCATCTCGCGAAAAATTTCACGAGTAATTTCATGAGTAAGCTTCCCGTGAAAATTTCCAAATCAGCTTTTTAAAGTGTATTTCATGGGACATTTGTTTTAAACGTCTCCCATCTTCTCCCAAACCCCTATTTTAATATTTTGACATCCAAACCCAACTAAATTCAAGTGTTTTTAATTCCATTAATATCTCTAAGGTAATCTTTAACTCTTTTCATTGATTTTAATCCATAGATTATGTTTTTGGGGGTTTTATGTTCATAGTTGAGATTTTCTCAAATGGGAGTTGGAAAACTTAATTTTTTGTCAATCTTTTTGATAAAGTTTTGTTTTAAATGACAATTTACTTTGGATGTTGGCCTCTTATGGCAAAAATAACATGTATTTAGGCAAAATTTTTATATGTTCATGCATTGTTTAACATACATGTGTAGTGTGTGTGCACTCCAAGTATTTGATAAAATGCCTAAATGACATTTTCTCATTGTTTTGGACTCCGATGAGTACCAAACTTTGGGGATCACCATAATTATTCATATTTATCATGTTTTAATCATTGGTTGTATGTTTTATACACTTTGCCCCATGAGTGCTTGTTCATGCATTGATCATGCATCTTACATGCACACTAGATGCACACTTAATGCACCTTTGCTACACACACTCTAACACTTGACATGTTTTGCATTCACTCATACTAGTTAAGTCTTTTTAGACCTTTTAGCACATATAACATGTTCTTGTATCCTTGCCATGTCATTGGTCTACACCTTGTTCCATCATCCTTAGCATGTTATGTTTACTTTATGCTTTGTAGCATTTTTTTTTTTTTGGATGTTTTGTCTTTCGTTTGAGCTTCATTTTCTCATTCATCTTGCACCCCCCATGCATCATCTTTTACCCTTGTTCATATCTTCTTTTTCTTTCCCTCCTTCCTCTTGATTTATTTTTTTATTTGTGACAAAAAGGGGGAGAGTATACTGGTGTGTTTCGTCATTTCTCTATGACTTATGTGCACATTCGTAGGGAGAGAAATTCTACCTCGTCCACATTCGTAGGGGGAGAAAGCCATAGGGGAGATGCATATATTAAGGGAAGAAGACATTTTTTTTTTAGAAAACCTCGTTTTGTTTTGTTTTATTTTACTTTACTTGTCGTTTTATGGTGCTTTGAGTTACATTCAGTATCTATGCTTTGTTATTCTCATTGCATCGTATTTATGTATTGGACGTGCATACATCCTTATGCTATTGTGCTTTATTGGTTGCATGTTCGAATGATCATTTGTTTTGCTATGTAATCATTGTAGTCATTTCTATATGACTGTTTTGGTGTATGATCAAGTTGCTCACATGCTTCACATCATGTTTACTTGATCACATTTTACTTGTTACATTATACTTGTCCTTTTATTACTTGCTATACCTTGAGGGTCTAATGTGTTTTGTGCAAGTGTTTCAGGTTACAGGTATTTATGTTCTAAGTTCATCACAGCTTTTAGATTTAGGTGTGAGTGAGTTTTGCCATTATTCCCAAACTCATGTTTAAGTCTAGAGTTTTTTCACGGAATAGCCAAAGGGGGAGATTGTAAAGTTGTGATTTACAACTATGTTTTATATTAGCTTTATTCCATGACAAAAAGTGTTGTAATTGCTTTAATTTTATTCCTTGTATTTTGTGGGATTTTATTGTATTGGATTTAGTATTAAGTTGGTGAAGACTCAAGTTTAAATGAAGATTAGTGCATTTTGCGACTAGCTTGCGAGAAGTTTGCGAGAAGGGTTCCCGCGAAAAGGGCATGTAAGAAGCACATGACTGGAAGCTGAAGAGTCGTGCTAGACTATTAGTTTCGCGAGTGTTTCGGGGGTAAGGCCTTTCTGCGAGGTAGTTGCGAAACATTCTGCTTGGAGGATTTTCAAGAGTGACTTTCTTACCCTTCACCCATACTATATATACCTTCATTACCCGCAAATGTAAAGAATACCATTCAGAGAGAAAAAACCTAGATAGGTTTTCTACAACACACACACACCCATCTTTTAGAGAGAGAGCTACTTATCCTTAGTGAGAAATCATTGTAGCCTCTTCTCCTTCCCTCTCCCATTATCATACATTGAAAAGAGATTTGTACTCAAACACAACTCACACCTATTTAGAGTGTAGAGAGTGTTTTGGAGCTTAGGAAATTTTGGGGATTTTCCAAAAGAAGCTGGTGAGGCTTGGCAGATGCAATTGGGCGTATTGCAGGATCCGAAAAGCTAGACAAGACACGGTTCCGAGAAGCCTTATTAGAGTAGGAGCTTGGAGGGCTTAGGTGTATCAGGTAGATTAGGCTTGGAGGGTCTCTTACTAACCCATGTATCCCGACTAATTGTCTAGTGAATCGATTACAGCTTGAAGGGTGGCGGAGAGGTTTTACGCTGAGTACTTCGGTTTCCTCTTCGATAATACATCAGCGTGTTATCTTGTATTTGCATTCTTCTTCCCTACTCTTTTAGCTTTCATATTATTGCTATGTTATATTGATAATGGCTTAGAGTAGTTTATTTGTTTATTCGCTTGCATTTACTCTATTCCGTACTTAGTATAAGTTAGAGTAAAATCTATCGAGCTGTAATTTTTTATTTGGGGGTCTAAATAGCTCTTGTGTTTTAACACATTTTTGAGCTTTCACTATTGATGTTAGTTTGGATTATTATAAATAGGATATTAGTTCGACTAGAATATTTGGAGTTACTAAAATGATTTTTCCTTGCAATTTTAATGATATTGGTTATGCCATTATTTTGAAAATTACTATTGGATACTGCATATACAATATCAATTTACTACCACTGTCCGTGAAATTCTAATAAATACAACACAAAATAAAAAGAATAAATTGGTTCAATAGTATCTCCTAAATTAATTGGGGATAGGTGCATATGATCATTTAGCTCATTTACAATTTGTTACACTCAAGATCTTTACATACAAAATATCTAAATAGAAATAGTATAAAAAATATACTCATTAGTTCAAAAAATAAATAAATAATAGCAAAAATTTGAATTGTAAGGACTGAATTTGGATTAGACCCAGTATAGGATTGGGTTCAAGCCCAACAAGCCCAAACAATGAATTTATAGAGTGTAGGTGAAAGAACTAGTTCTACTCCAAAAGATGGACCATAAAAGTTGGTGAATTAAGATTGTTAAGCACAAGTAAAGTAAGAAAATCTTTCCTCGGCACAGCCTGAAGGGCTTATCTTATAATATATTGTTGATTAACACAGTTACAAGAATCCACAATGTTATTGACAAAATTCCCTGATTTTTTCCGATCCCCCTATTTAGGCCACTTTCCCATGCTATATACTACAATTTTGGTATCATCTCCATCATACACGTGTAGGTTAGATTCGAGGAGCTCCTTCTTGTCCCATCCAACACCTTCCAGAACCATCCAATAGTAGCTGTAAGGCTGCTTGGCCACTGTTCAGGTATTACCTCCATATTAATGAGGCCAGAGAGTTAGTTGGGAGGCATTTAATGTGGAGGTAGCAGCCTTTGAAGATATTTGTTGCCTCCCTTTACTCAACCTTTGTCCAACGTCTAACTCCTAATTATGATGCAACTTTGAAGAAGGTCTAGGGTGATAGGACATTCTTACTAATCTCGGATCCTTGTTTCTGAGATGACTTTTCTCCTCAGACGTGTGTTGGACTTATCTCGTACTATCTTTATTTTTCCTTTATACCATTCCCATTATAACCTCATTTGGCCATTCTCGGATTGGTTAATGTCCTCGGATTGGGCCATAGGCCCAATTCGTACAACTTTAATAATACCTCCTGACTAACTGGCCCCCACAGTAAGTCAAATGCCCTGAGGATTAGGAAGAGCAAAAAACGAGTGAACATCCAACCCCAGGCGGAAGACATTCTTTTGCACACAGGGGTGGAACTAGGAATTTTTGTTGGTGGGGCCAAGTTATGGCACTAATATATTTATCAAGACACCCCCCCACCACACACACATATATATACACACACACTTTTTTATTATATATATACACACTTTTTTATTTGATAAGTTATATATATATATATATATATATACACACCCAGCAAAAAAAAAAAAAAAGCTTAGTATTTTCAATCAAAATTATTTTTGATGGCAATCTTTCATAAAATGAAATTCATTTTTACCATTTTCATTGTGAAATTCTTAAAAAGTTTCATTTTCAATGCAAATTATCAAATTTTATACTAAAGTAAGTAAAAAATAAATAAATAAATAAATCTTTCTATTGAACTAATGAAATTTTAAAAATTATGAATAATCCAAAATTTGGAGGAATAAGTTAAGTTCCGAACATATTTAAAGTTATCTTGCTCTAACCCATTATGTGGCAATTAAAGAGACATTTCATGCGTAGTTTTAGTGACATGACTTTTTTTAATGAGTCAATAACTTGTTAACCGCCACATAACATGTTGAAAAAGGTAGATTTAAACATGTTTGGTACCAAATTTTATCAAACATTTAACAGATATAAGAGCACATTTTACAATAAAAAATATAATTGCGAAAAATAAAGTTATATTTCTATAACTATTAGACCAATTATCTATACTATTATTGTTAAGCACAAGTAAAAGTTGGTGAACTAGTTCTTCATTTTTTAGTTCAAAAATGCACTTGCACTCTTATGTTTAAGTAGAGACAAAACTAAAGGACAATCCGGTAAAAATGTAACTTTAACTTCCACTAAAACATTGCCTAAAAAATATATAGGATCACTCTCCTGTTAATTTTTAAATTGTTTTATTCACTTATAAATTAGATTTTCAAAATAAAAATTATATATATATAGAATAAAAAATAAATAAAAAACTCTATAAAATAGGATCACTAACCAAAAAAAAAAAGTTTCATTGCGCGCGCGAAGCGTGTGTGATAAGACTAGTTTTTTTAAGAGCATTATTGGACTAATTCAAATATAACTCTTTATATATATATATATATATATATATATATATATATATTTCAAAATTTGGGGGCGGACATGGTCCACCCACCCTATTACATAACTCCGCCCGTGTCTGACTGCACATTGATTAGAAATGCGTTAAGCGATGGAGCATGCCAACCGTTTCATGTGCCTCAATGTGTTCCACTACGTTTCAATTCATTCCGTGTTGGAAGGGCCATTTTGTTGTCTTTTGTTGGTACTTGGTAGCGGTAGTGGAGGAAGAAAAAGTGGGAGTAGACATACAGAAGGATAGTGAAATGAAGATTCATGGATGGTGATTTGATTAGGGGCCATTGGAAAAAGAAAGGTAGTAAGAATAGAAAAGCGAGGCAAAAGAAGATATGCTTTTTGTTTTTTTAATTGTAGGCATTCGGTAGAAATAACATTTTGGTAAGGTTTCAGTGTCTTCCCCTCATGCCGCGTGTCCTTGAAGCACATCTCGCACCGTCCAATTTGATAGCGTTGTTCTTAAAATCAAACTGCCATAATGCTTTACATTCTCGGCGCCAACTTCGAGTATAAAGGCCCCCGTCCCCATCTCACCCAGATGAAAAAAAAAAAACCTAGGTTCCACCTTTCAATCTTGTCTATAAAAGCCAGCCAGCTTCACTTAACAAAACATACATCTGGAAGAACACATAGCTCAGCATAAAAAAATGTGGTTGAAAACCCTCTTCAACATTGTGAAGGTGGCGATGATTCTTGCATTGCTGTTTCTTAACAGCAAGCCGCTTGAAGCTGCAAGGGCTTCGGATGACATGAAGTCAAAATCTGAGTCACAAGATCGAGCTCCAGTTCCACCATCCGCCCCCAGTCCATGCACCTACGTCCCTGAATCCGATGATGGAGGTTGCCACTAAATAAAAAGATACCGGAGCTTTAGCTTTCGTCATATCATTTCATATGGGGATCGAGTTCGAGTTGTTTGTCATGTTTAGTAATTGAAAGAAATGTAATGTATTTTTTTTTTTTGGTAATCAGAAATGTAATGTTATGTGTTTGTGTTTGTGTTTCTTCAATGTTACGGTTGCATATTCATTCTTAAAAAAAAAAAAAAAAGCATATGGAAATTGAGCACACTTTTGGTTTGTTGTTTATATTTATGCATCTATCTCCTTAGATGTATTAAAAAGTTTTGTAACCGGTTGGCCCTTGGACTCACCAAAAGTAAAAGCCCATTTGAGAAAGGGAAAAAAAAATTCCTTGTCAAATAGGCCCCACACGAGAGAAACATAAGCCAGAATTGCATATAGGGAGAGAGAGAGAGTACATTTACTAACTAGAGAGTAGGTGCGTATCAACTTTTCCAGCTTTGGTTTGTTCAAGGTTAGTTCTTCTTCTTTGATTTACATCTTCTTCTCTCTTCATAGGGCCGTTCATTCTCAATTTGAGATTTAAGTCCTAATTTTCGATTTTGGGGTCTTTTGGTCAAAATTAGATTTAAAAAAAATATATTGGATTTGGGTTTGATTTTGATTTAAGGACGGTTTGTTGCCGAGAGAATTAGGGGAGTCTTTTTTTGTTTGATTATTTTCTTAGAAATTTGAAGGCTGTGTACTTAGACTTAGACATCGATTTTTTTTTTCTTTTTTCTTTTTCCTTCGATTTTTGGTTCATTTGGGTTTCATTATTATTTGGTGCTGTTTTTAGTTGGCAAGAAAATTAGGGAAGATGTTTTTTTTTTTTGATGGGAAATTAGGGAAGATGTTGAATCTCGGAAACCAAGATCACTAGATACAAGGCATGATTCCATACCTTTTTGTTCTAATTTCTGTATCAAACAGATGGTTTCCTTTAACTTTAATTTATTTTTCACCAAAATTGTGATCCTCTCTGGAATTTCTTCAACTTATTTAATCCCTGATCACCAAGTCCAATTATAAGTTGACAATTTCTCTGAAGTTTTTTTTTCTTATTTTGTTTGACTGATTGTTGTTACTTCTCAGTTCTCTCACGTTTGGAATTTTTTTTTTTCAAAACGTGAGATGATCCTCAATGCAATCCAGCAGAACGAGTTAGAATTGTTGGAATTAAAGGGAATTATTGTGCTTTAGTTTATTTTCTTTACCTCAAACATTGTACTTATACAGGTATGTATAGTTGGAAACTGTGATGTCAACTTTTTATTGTACGGCTACTTTAGAAACATTTCTTTATGGAAATTATGTATTTGATACATCTTCAGGAATACTCTGTAGTTTCTGTTTCGTTGTTCTTATGACTAAAATATGGTTTTTGAAAATGTTTTTGGTTCTTCAACTCAAAGATGTCTCCCTTTCGACATCGTTAAAGTTTGTAATGATAAACTGGAAAATGTGCATGTTAGTGACACAAGAGGACCTTGGAGTTTGTGTAAAGAACTATTTATTGAGGCGCTCAAATTTATTCTTAACGAAGTCTAACTTGGTTTTCCTGATGCCAAATAAAGTTTTGGCATAGATTCCAAGTATTTGAACATCTGTCAGCATTCTAAATTGATTAGAGGTTGTGAAAATGCCAGTTTTCGTGTTCTTACTTCTTGGTGACACTAAAAATGAATAAGTGAATTGCATAGTCAGCAACTTAAAATCCCACTTGATAACACCCAAAGTACTCAGCCACTGAGTTCCCAAAACCACTTCACAATCCCCCCAAATGGAATGACATTAAGCTCCACCATAACTTTGATACCCTGCATCAAGAGAGTTGGACTCCATAACAGACACCTTTAGTCTTAACAACTGCCCCATTAGTACTTTCACCTCCAAAATCTTAGAAGTATCAATTTGTGACTTCAACTTCATTGCCATAGCAGCATCCAAGAAATTGTGAGTTCTCCCTGAATCTAACAGAGACATTACCTCTTGATCTTTAATTTTGCTTGGCCCTCATAGTATTTGGTGATGGATTTCCCACCAAGGCATAGAGTGTAATCTCAGCCTTGTTGTATTGTTCTTCTAGCTCTATAACCGCATCACCATTGTCATCTAATTCCACCAATCACAAACCGTGTGCATGCTCCACTTCAAATGCAGATCCCTCCAACGAAATTTTTTTTCCTCCTATGCATTTATGGCCAGTGTGCCATTTCTCATTAGAATTGTAACTCAATCCTTGCTTTCTTCTTCCCTCCATTTGGGCACTTGTTAACCTTTGAAGAGGCAATCTTATCTTCTGTTCAGACTTATTTTCAATCTTGGACACCCCTAACAATGAGAGCTTGCTGGGATCAAAAGAAGTCTTAAAGCTTTTCTTGCTACTGATCAAACACTCCTGAATTTTGGCTAAGCCAAAAGCTTCATTCTGAGACTTGGGTGCCAACATCCTTACAGGAAGATGTATCTCATCCTTTAACCCACTCAAGAAGGAACTGAAACAAACCTGTGATCCTGTTTGATAAAGCATCAAAATGACTCTTGTAAACCGCTACATTAGATGATTGTTTAAGCCTTGTTAAAGCTTCCATTGGATCATCATAGGCTGTAGAGCCAAAGAGAATCTGTAGAGCTTAATGAAAGCATCCCAACTTGTGAATATTCCAGCATTCTTAGCATCTTGAAACCACACCAACACTTCCCCATCCATATGATAAGAAGCCAACAAAATTCATTGTTGCATTGGTGTATTGTAGTAAGAAAAATACCGAGCAACTCAGTACCCAACTCGCAGGATCTTCCCCTTGGAATCTTGGAAAATCAAGCTTCAAGTGTTTTCCTGGATTCATGAAAAAAGATTCTGCAGTTGTTGAATCGTTGGTTGCATGGTGATCCCTAGGTACAAATTTTCTTCAATCTTCTGCTTCAATGATCTTCTGCATAAACTGATTGAGGGATTGCAACTGTTTCTGGATTTCTTCTAAAACGATATCATGTTGATCAGTAACTTTGGCTAAAGCTGCAATCTTTTCTGAGTTGTGGGAGGCCAGTCGAGCTTCAGCCATGGCGATAGGATGGTTTTGCTTTGATACTAAATGTTAAGATCCCAGCTGATCTCACAAGTCTTAGGGATTGAATGGGTGAGTGGAGAAGATTAAAGGGAATATGAGTAGGTTACTTCGAGGGAACCTAGGCCTCCATGAGAAGAATAGGGGATAGAGAGAGAAACTGAGTATTCATCTTATTTCTTGATTGATTCCCATTACAATGCTACTGTTCTCTTTAATACAATTGTCCTAACTAACTAACTGTTCAATCAGTTATTTCCTTCCCCAACAGCCTTACTAATTCCCAACTATCCACGTGAGAAATCCCATTATTCACATGGACAATTAGGAGTTAGTTAATTGAAGGTACAATCCACTACATTACAATTACAGGGGTAAACATTACAACAAATAACTAAGGACAAACTCCATGTGGCATTCCAGCTCAGCAGCTAGGCTTCATAGCAATAACTGCTGGTGCCTTAACACACTATAATAGAAACAATGGTATAGTCAGATGTGCCATCAAGGAGGAAAAGGTTCTTTGGTGCCTTATCCCAGATTTTCTATTAGCCTAAATGGTTCTTTGGTGGTATATTTCCAAGGAGGAAAAGGTTTGAGACTGGGAGATCCCTTGTGCCCTTATCACTTTGTGATTTTATCAAGGTTGGTCCACTCTAGGGTATAAGGCTTCAATAATTTAAAGTTCCATCCCCACTGCAAGGAATTGGGGCTCACTCATCTCAGTTTGCAGATGATCTTCCAATGTTTTCTGCTGCTGACCTGCCTGAACTTAATCTCCTCAAAGATGCCTTGCTGGATTTCGGAAAAATCTCAGGCTCGGCAGTAAATCCAAGCAAGAGTGAGGTGTTTAGTGCTAGCATCCTTGCTACCTTAGAGCAGAATATTTTGAAGATCCTATAGTTCAATGAAGGCAATCTTCCAGTGAGATATCTTGGCTTGCTCCTCATTCCTGATAAACTTAGTTCCAAGGATTGTTAGCCTTTGTCGGATAAGATCCCAGCTAGGATCAACACTTGGTCATCTAGGAATTTCTGTGGAAAGGTAGAGGTGAAGGCAGGGGGTGATATCAGGGTATCATGGGAAAAGGTCTGCCTCCCAAAAAGAGAGGGAGGTCATGGTTTAAAAAGGATTGTGGATTGGAATAAAGCTGCTGTTATGAAACTTATATGGAATCTCTTTACCCAAAATGGGTCCTAATGGGTAGCTTGGGTGCATCAGTATTTGATTGAAAGAAAATGCCTTTGGACTATTTAAATCCCTCAAGATTGCACTTGGGGATGGAGGTCCATCCTTAAAATAAGACAGGAAGCTAGGCAGCTTGTGAGCTTTGAGGTTGGGGGTGGGAGTAAAATCTCTCTATGGCATGATCTATGGCATCCTAATGGCGTCCTATTTCATAACTATGGTAATAGGATTATCTATGATGCAGGCAGTGAGTTTGAGGCCAAAGTATCTTCTTTCTTAAGGAGAAATAGTGGATTTGGAGGGCTGCAAGGCTGATCAGCTTGTTGATATCCAAAGCAAGCTTAGTCTTATACAGTTAAAGGACTCTGATAGAGCTCTTTGGGCATCATTTCATAAATTCAGCTGTGCTGGGACTTGGGAAGAAATCTGGTGTGAAGGGCAATTTGTCCCTTGGTGCAAGCTGATATGGTTTAATGCAACGTTCCTAGAAATTCTTTCCTTGGCTGGCTAGCTTTGAGAAACAAATTTCCAACCGAGGAGAGAATGATTCAATGGGGTTACCAAGGGGACAGCAACTGTGTTCTTTGCAATGCCTTCTTAGAAAGCAGATACCACCTTTTTGTCTTTTCCCTCCTTTACTGAGAGGATTTGGGAGAATGTCATGAGTCTTTGTTTAATTTCTGCTGCAAAAATTTGATTGGCAGGACTTGTTGGAATGGGCTACTAATCAGTTGAAAGACCATAGCTTTCGAGTGGTTATTTTCAAACTGGCTTGGTGTGATGCTGTGACCTTAAAGAAATGCGATAATTCATGCTGGCAGAATAAGGAGTGAAGAACAAATAATGAGAGGTATCAAGAAGGAAGTGAAGTGTGTAATGCAAAGCAAATGCAAGGCTTTTGATTCAGTTCTTAACAGGATTTTATGTTGAAAGTGGGGCATTAGTCCTAGTGTGCTATGCAGAAAGTCTTGATCTGACTGTGATATCAGTGAGGGTGTTAGAGTTGAGGTTGAATCGTGACTTGGGTTGTGGGATTGCGATCCGAAGCTGATCCTATAGAGGATTCTACCATAAGGAATACTTATGGGAATTTTCTGTTTTTATTATTTATTATTTTTTGTTATTTTATTTTATTTTTTATTTTATTTTATTTTTTTGTTTTGGTTTAATGAAATATTTGGATTTATGTTTGTTTTCTTTATTGAAATGCATTATTCATCCAAAAAAAAGTTACACCCAATAAGAGAGGATGGATATTAGGTGCTTATTTAGCATATTTCCTAGTCGTGGGCTTTGTTTCCTATCATATTATTCTTCCTCCATCCCTCATGTAGTCGATGATGAAGAGTATTGAGGAGTCTCTAATCTTTATAAAAAAATTGAGGGCTCAAATTCAATAATAAAGAATATAGTGAGTTTTACTTAGAAAAATATTTAATTAATTCTTTAGTTGGAATATACCATAAGGGCTGATTAATCAAATTTATAAAGGGCCTATTGAGATCCTTGGGTTAGTCTATTGTCATCTTATTATATATAAAAGGAGAGTTTTGCCTCTGTTGTGTAATAAAATGGTAGGTTGAAATCAATTGTTTTGGGCTGGAGAGAGAGTTTGGGCTTTTTTGTCTTTTTCATTTTTTTTTCCTATTGTTATCTATTGTCAGATTTTCCTCCGAATATTTCTCTCACCCACTACTGATGGTGACACCGAGTAGTGAGTACTGATAGAGAAACACGTATAGGAGGAGGTGGTATTGCATGTTTCCGTTTCATTTAGAAGAGAGGAGAAGAAGAAAAGAGGGAGACTGGCCGCAGAAATTCAGGGATTGTTATCTGCTCCATCACAAATCGCAGACAAAGGAGCATGGAAGGGATTCTTCTCACAAATCGTAGAAATTCAGGATTTTATGTTGCAAGTGAGGCGTTTGTTGATTGATGGATTACAATATGCCTCCATGCTTAGGAACTTGGAGGAAAGAGAAGAGGGAGAAAGGGGAAGGAAGGTTGCAAATGACCATGAATTGAATTTCAGGTACTTTAATGGATGCATTTGGAAGTGCTTGTGAAAATGTCCGAATGGACTTTTGGGTGTGTTTTTTTTATTTGTTTGTTAGCATAAAGTGTATAAGCTTGAGGAAAGATGTGGCCATAAAATATGATGTCAGTTTTCATATAAAGTGTTTGTCTTAAGGGTCAGAACCACTCAACCTGAGTGTATAAAGATGGATGGCCACATATTGTTATGTATAAGAAACTCAGCCCGAGTGCATATGTACAGCTATCTTTTACATTTCTTTTGTTTCTTTTCTGACTTTGTATCATGTATAATGATGCTATTAATGTTTCTCTATATTCTTATTTTTTTAGACAGGAAGTGGAAAGACTTATACAGTTATACCAAGGGTCCAGCCAATGCCTTTGGAGTTGTAGAAAAAAAACTTATCCAATTATCAAGAAGGCTTAACCCCGTGTTTTTGAGAGATTCTTTGCCCACCTAAAAAGCTTATCCAATTATCAAGCTGATTCTCTTTTTTGTAGCTCATTGAAGCTTATAGCATATTATTGTAGTCCTAATTTGTGCTTTTGCATTTCCTTAATACGAGCAAATCAAGCATTCTTAGGAACGATTTAACTATTTGTGTCGCAGTTCTTTTCTCAAGTGATTATAAACTATTTCTTTTGGTAGACTTGACCTAGTTATTCTTGTAAGGATATGCCACTTGATTTTTCAGTTTATTGATGATTTGCTATGAATAATCACCATTGGATCCAAATCAGAGAAATCTTCAGTTAAAAGGAACTTATAACTATTTCATCTTTCATTTTTATGCTACAAACCTTGTCTTCTTAGGATTTTTTCTTTCGTTCTCCCAGATAAGAGAAGATGTCAAATCCAACATCTATGTTGAAAATCTCACAGAAGAGTATATATATATACAATGAAGGATGTGACTCGGGGCTTGATAAAGGTTTTCTATTTGTTAAACCTTTTCTACTGTAAGCATAGCATGAATACATACAGTGTTTTGGCATTTTTGACTTTACTGAGTGAGTATTTGCAAAGAAATGTTTTTAGTGGTGTATTTAGGGACCTATTCTTAACCTTTTGTTGATAATGAAACAATTGAATCATCATACAAACTTGCATTGCAAATGAAATTAAATAGTTTCATTTTGTTAGTTTTTTTGGTCCCCTTTTAAATTTGATAAATTTGGATAATTCAAGTTCAGTTTCGTGAAAAACATCTCAAAGGGTTGTCACTGTTTGGCTAGCTTACTCTAAGGCCTGGTGAATCCTTAGGTGCTGAGACAAATTTTTTGGCTTGATTACTATGAACTTTAGCTGAATCTGTTGCATTTTGTTAAACGCCAAAAATATTCCAAATAAACTGAGACAAGCCCCTTTCTGAACTATAGTTGGCTTAAATTGGAATGTTCCAATGGTTTACTCAGATCAGTTTTCCTTATATGGGCTTCAAACGAACCTTTGAAACATCCAATTCCAAATCAATATCAAAATCTTAAGAGAGTTAGAGGTACCCCTCCAATGGCTTGGATTCTCTCTTTAATATGGGCTTACCTGTAGACATGGTTCATGTAATTTAAGAGGTTCAAGTTTCTGATGACTTTCCGGGATTCAACATTGCACTAAAAGTAGCTTAAGAATAAGTATAGATTTTTTATGGTAGTTACACAAGTGTTACTTTATTGATTAAGCACCCCAAGAGATGTGGGTTTATGAATAATGTTATAATCACAAACTATTTTACAATATTTTTACAAACTGTTGATGTGATCTGCTTCTTATTAGTTTTCATCTAAGTTCATTATTAACATCACTTTTTCATTTACCAATAACCACTTACCATATCAGCAGTTTGTAAAATTTTGGGTAAATTACAAAGTTGATCCCTATCCTTTACAACATATCTCAGTTTAGTCACTAACCTTTTAATTGTGTCAATTTGGTCCCTAACCTTTTTAATACTTTGTTAATTTGGTCATTGTCGTTATCTCTTGGATGGGAAAAGTTGATATGTCAAACGAAATAATAAAAAATGATTTTCCATGCCACATCAACTGCTAACTATACCACCATGTTAGATTTTTTTTTTTTTTTAAAAAAAAAAAAATTGAAATTGAAATGTTAAATGACACATGGCAATTTGTAATCCTACGGATACGGTTTAAAAAAAAAAAAGCCCACTTAATCTATGTAATTTCCTCATCTTCTTTTCCTCACCTCACCTCTCTCTGCAACATTGCCACCATCACTTAAGCATGAGAGACCCATCGATGCAAGCTTTGATTCAACCCAAGATTCCAAAGAAAATAAATCCAACACCTTCTCCCTTCTCTAGACCTATTACCTAGTAAGATTAGAATTTTAAATAAAATAACATTGAAAACAACTTTCCGAATCTGTTAATATTAATCATTGTTAAATAAAACAATATAAAAATCTGAAGACAATACTAATATCAATTCATTCGAATCATATAGACATTTACAAATATAGATCACAAACAATAGGGAACATCACTACATTGCAGAAGCATTATGCCCAATCTCCAACAGCAAACAATCCCAATCGGCAACCTTGTTGCTCTACTTTGCATCCTGTCTTATTGGGTAATAAAGTTTAGCTACCCAATCGGCTTTTTGGCACCTCCTATGTCTAGCCGCAAACCCATCCACACCATCTTATAATTTCCACATATTCTTGTGATCAACCCAATGTGTGTTCCGAAATTTCCTGACGTTGGTGAAGTGGACTATGAGGGTGGACCGGTGAAGGACAAAAACTTCTGAATTACTAACTTTAGAATTACTAATTTTAATTCGTTCTTCTTTTTTTTTTTATATTTTTAATCTGATTTGGTAAAATAGTTAGCAGTTGATATGGCATGAAAAATCAATTTTTATTATTTCATTTGACACATCGGCTTTTTCCATCCAAAAGATAATGGCAGGAACCAAATTGACACAATATTAAAAAGGTTAGGAACTAAATTAATACAATTAAAAAGTTAGGGATCAAAATGAGATATAGTGTAAAGGATAAGGACCAACTTTGTAATTTATCCTAAAATTTTTAGTAAAAAAAATTTGTATCTCTAGTATTATTTGTGGGTTTAAATGTCTTTATCATTTTGTTTAATTAATGATATTTATGAATTTTCCTATATGGCACAACCAATGTTTACCATTTTATGCTTCTGTCTTGGTTCATACAGAACACAGAATGAAAAGATGTAGATAGTGTTCGAGGCTAAATATTTACAGCCCAATAGGATGGGCCGGCAAAATTAAATTTTCGAATTCGAACTCATAAAATTGCTAAAGGCCCAACCCAATTACTCAAGCCTCGACGAAATGGTTATACTTTACCTCCTGCCACCACAAAAGGATGATACAAATCCTGAAACCCAAACCTGTATTTCACAAAGCTATTTATTTGGGCTTGTGACTAAGAATTAAGATTAGTTTCATCATGCGGTCCAATCCTACGTGAAAACCCGAAGTGGAAAAGTGAGGGGCTTGTGTCTTGGAGGCAATAAAGAGATTTATTTTTTTCCCATCAATTTTTGGGCTCCAAGCGAGTACTTGCAAATGGTTTGGAGTTGCAGGCCATGAATCCATGATGGCTAAATTGTGTATAGAAGTGTTTTCTATTTTTTTTTTAATAAATAATTTGATAGTTACAATAATAAGAAATAAGGAGTTAAACTCTAATTATCCTCATAAAGAAGTATAGACAATACTACTAAATTATAAAACTCTTGACTTGTGTATAGAAATTGAATTGACATGAGAGAGTTACAAACTAGTTGAATAAACACATGCACCCAAAATTTCGAATTTGCATTTAATTCTAATTTTATCACAACTATTACTCATTGTCCCGAAACTTTCAAATTTAGAAGATCCAGAGGCCGCCATTCACCAAATAGAGAAACAAAATCCAATCAAACAAGATTAACCAACTTGCCTTGTTCAACCAAAAATGAAAAGAAACTAATCTAGATTTTCATGAATTGCACCACCCAATGCACAGGTTCTGCTGGTAGCTACCGCATTTCAAACAAGTTCTACCTTTTAAAGACATTTAGCAAAATCAAAAATCGTTATAAAAAGCAAGGTCATTAAGGTTGTTTAAGAGTTAACTATCTCTCACCAAACTCTTTAGTTTCTTTAATTTCAAGAATAAAACTTTTGTTAATAGTACAATCACTAAATGAGAAATGCTGTATCTATAATATTTTCACAACAAATTTTATGTGACAGATTGTTATTGATGGATAAAAAAGTAATGTTAATATTAAGTTTATATGAACCAACTTCTACAACTGCTAGTTGATTAAATTAAACTTCCTCTCTTTCTACCCAAAAAAACAAAAATTAATGAAAGAGAACATACTTGGTTAATCATTTAACACGTTATCTCTTCCCTGTGAAATTAACCATTTATCATCCAATCTTTTAGGATATTTGCAT
Source organism: Quercus lobata (assembly GCF_001633185.2). Taxonomy (NCBI): domain Eukaryota; kingdom Viridiplantae; phylum Streptophyta; class Magnoliopsida; order Fagales; family Fagaceae; genus Quercus; species Quercus lobata. The sequence goes on along the minus strand of NC_044909.1, from coordinate 4,652,480 downwards.
TTTTTTTAATTAGGCTTTAGATTCTTTTTCAAAAAAAAAAAAAATGTTGAGAAGAAGATTCTTTTTCAATTTGAATGCTACAGAGCCATTAATAAGTCTTTTAATATATGTGATATGGTCATATAATATAAGTTTACCTTTGTTTTTGTTTTGGTACGTATAATTATATAATTATACGTACCAACGATCATATTTTTTTATATTATTTTTCTGGTAATCCTATAATTTATTTATTTTTTTAATATAGTCTTCTGGTAATCTTCTACCCATGATCATATTTTTAGTATTTTTCTGCTAATTAAAATCAGTGATCATATTAGTTTTATGAATGGTAGGCAATAAGCACTGATGCTGTACATTTATGAAAAGGAGCATGCGGGATGTCTTGCCTCTCATTGGTACTATATAATTTGGAGTTCTTAACCGCTAACACAACAGAAAGTAATAAACTATTGGAAGTTGATCATTAGAAAAATTCAATGGAGATTCTGAAAATCTACGATATGGAAAAAAAAGAAAACCTCATGGCCGGCACAAGTTGTTTTGGGACTGTATTCTGTGCTTAACTTCCAATAGGCTATAGCTTATAGTGTGGGCTATAATCTTTATTTATTATTCTTTCAGAAACAGATCAGCCTGAAATCTTATGAATGTGGGTCATAACCATTTGGGACACAAAAGATTTTGTCGAGTCAGAATTTCTGAAAATACAATTTCAGAAATTCTCTCAAGTCTCTCTCTCTCTCCCCGCCGAACCAATTCATCACCTAAAACCAAAAATTCTTCCTTTTAACTCTTTTAAGTACCACATTTCTCACTTTGCTTCTCCCACTTCTTTATATTTTATTTCACCCACAAATATCAGATTTCCTCAAATCTCATCTTACTCACAAGCAACTAGTTTGTCTTCAATGAGAGAAAATCACCAACTTGCTGTCAAAATGAGGAAGAGATATAGAGATTCAGATTCTCATGGTCATCTTAATTTTAGGCTGTGCACTTCAAAGATGGTTATATCTTATTCTTTTAGTTGTAGATATGATATAATAATATTATAAAAGGTAATGTAAGATTTAAAGGTAATGTCACAGATAGTCCAAAAATTAAAATTTTAAAAAAATCGGATGTCAACTTTCCAACAAGAATTGGAGTTTGGATCACCTATGTTATAATATGTAGTGGACAAATAAACAACAGAAGAGTACAACTAATAGAAGCATGAAGAATTTAACACAATGCACGTTTATAGACACAAATTTTTCTTTTTTTTCCTTTTTCGAGAAGAATATAGACACACAAATTTCATACTTGTTGATGTTGATGTAGCATATTATTAGTGACAAGTAAAAAAAGTTGATGTTAATGGTGGAGTGGGATCAAATGAAAATTAGTTCAAACTTGCAAACTCAATTGGTGTCAAAAATAATTTTTTGTATTTTAAAATTATAAATAGTAGATGGGTTTATGCATTAAATACTAATGGTAATAAATGATATTAAATTAGAGTAAAATTTAGCTGGTATTAAGAACATAGAAAACATACAATCTATTGGTAACTTATTTAAAATATCATATTTAGATTAGTTTTATCTCTCAAAACTCAAATCCCATTAGAAAGATATAGAAGAAGAAGAGAATCATGTTCATAATTTACAAATTTTGCCAGCATAAATAATCAAAAAACGAAATACAAATTTTTATTTTTTGATATAAAAAAAAAAACAATATAACAGTTTTCATAGTTTTTTTTTTTTTTTCCTCTTCTGGTCATCAAGCTATCACTATAATTCGAAACATTCAACCTACTGATTCTCGTGATTCATCAAACTTTAGCTTATTTTGACGTTTCCATCTTTTGCCATTTGAAAAATATCAATAACTCTTATAAAATAATATTGTCTCGCACTACAATATAAAAGAATAGAGTCAACAACATCTTCAAATAGCAATGAAGGGAAGGACCAAAATGACAGCCGACTATAATAAAAAAAATAAAAAAAAAGTTTACTGAAATGACAGTTCACCAAACTTATATAGAGTTTAAATGGTATTTTTGCCCCCATTAAAAAAACTATTGTACGAGGTTTCATCAAACGTCACTATATTGTCTTGTGACAATTTTGTTCTATAAAAGTCCATTATTTTCCCGTAGTAATATACACAAATGCTCATTACACGTCCTCTCTTCATGAAGCAAAACATGTTTTGGAGTAAGGCCCTCTCCAACATTCTAGAGGTGGTGATTCTCGCTTTGTTGATTTTTAGCATCAAACCTCTTGATGCTGCAAGGCCTGTGGATGTCATGTTGTCAAAACTTGGGACAATCAAAGTGTCAGTTTCTAAAGATATTCGACCATCGGTGCTACCTTCTGCCCCCAACTCATGCACTTACATACCTGGAGGTTCTGGACACGGAAACCAAGGTTGCCAGAACTGAATAAAACGGAGCTTTAGTTATGGCCTTGTGGGGGAGTGCTAGTCACTTTTATTCTCATGTAGTAATAAAAAGGCAACATATCTCTACTTGACAAGTGTTTGTATTATGTTATAGTTTCGAATATTAGATTTTCTTTTGGTAGCAGATGATAAAAAAAATGTTACTCTCTTGAAAATGTTATCAGCCAATCAAGAGTATTGTAGTTTAGTAGTATTGTCGAGTTTTTTTTCTTTGCTTCTATGACCTTTCTGCACTGAACCATCATCAAGATACTCCCTAATATACCAAGTTCTGCTGTGTCTTTGATGTGAGCTTTTTGCCACCTTCGATCCCCTTCAGGGTGCATGGCATGTCCTTCTCTTCATTTTCGTGGTATTATAATCCTATTGATTAAATGCTGCTTTGATAAATTTCTTCTTCTTTTTTTCTTTTTTAATTACTTTTTATCGAAATCGTTCGTGTGATCTCTAATTTTCCTTGTGGGGGTTGATTCTTTTCAGTGATACCTAGATTTTGAGGTTGATTATGTCAAGAAAGCTCAAAGGAATAATACAATGAGCCATCCATTTCTAGGTGCAAGTTGAAATGAAAAAAATAATCCGAAGTTGTTTATGTTGGTTTGGGCCTTGGATCATTTACATCTCTCTGAAGAATTCAGTTTCATGAGGGAATAAACCTAAACATAAAATATGGGCATGCATATGAGTGTCCTTGAGAGAGAGCATATAAGATAACATTTGCCAAGGATAACGCTTCAACAGAGTGATCTAATGGAACTCACAGTGTGAGTAGTCCGGTTTCTGGTTGATGTTAGGTAGAGCAGCGGGTTCACAGCTACCATGAATAGTTTGCATTTGGGATGGTTTGTTACACCCAAAATAAAGAGAGAAGGGAGCATTGGGAGTGTAGGTGTTTAGCATATTTCCTAGATCGACATGGGTTAGCTTTGTTTTCTATCATATTTTCAATTTCCTCCATCCCTCCTCGTGAGCTTCAAAGTTGGTTCGATACCCAATTTTATTAATTAAAATAAAATCAATTGGACATATATATGTAACCAATTACACCTCAGATTCTAAATATTTTTGGTTGCGACTCCAAAATTTTGACAGAAGGAATCCATATGTAATGCCCTTAAATTTGTGCCATTAACTGCTTAAAATATTCAATTACTTTTTACCATCTTTTTTCAGTACACTGCCCCTGTGCACAAAGGTCTTAACCAATTGACTTACATTACATGCCTAGCATCGAAACGGCATCGCTTTTGACTTCTTTGAGGTGACCACAGCATCAACAATAATAGTTTGACACCAATGAGGTAAAATTTAGTGGAAAACAAAAACAAAAACGATAGAAAAATGAGATTGAAAATTTCAACTAGGCAATGCCAGTGCAGTAAATTTTAGACGCATATACTATGCTATGAATGATGGTACACCAATGAAAATACCAAATACATTTTGCATATTCGAAAATCATGTTGGAAACATAATTTAGCATCACACTGAATTGGGTATTCCCGTGAAATTTGTTACTTGTAATTGATATTATTGATGCTGCTGTTGTTACCAATGTTGTTGTTATTATTATTATTGGTTCGAATACTCAATTTAATGAATACTCAATTAATTAAAATAGATCTCTCTCTCTCTCTCTCTCTCTCTCTCTCTCTCTCTCTCTCTCTCTCTCTTCTCACTCTCTCTCTCTCTCTCTCTCTCTCTCTCTCTCTCTCTCTCTCTCTCTCTCTCTCGGAGTGTTGCATCAATTCAATCCTTATTGGTTTAGAGAATTCAAAAATTGGTTGGAACTAATTATAAAAAAATGATGCATTTTGTTTATATTATTACTTATTTAAACAAGATACTGATAAATGAATGATTGTTTAATTGTGTAAATTGAAAAAGATGTAACTAATAGCATTAATAATGAAGTTATCATACAATGATTTTAAAATATGAAAACTTGTAAAATGAAAATTTTAAACTTTATGTATTTTAGTATTTGTGTATTTGTTTTTAGGTGACGTTGATATATTCTATTTTTTTATTATTGTTGTTGTTATTAAATTTAAGTTTCTTGATAACACATAGCCACCACTGCACAAACACCAAAACAGTATTCAAAACACTGAGTAAGATGCACACAAATGGTTTGATAAAATTCCTAATTGTTTTGTTTTTATTCTAAACTCAGTTAATTTGTACAATGTTCATGTAGAAAATGATATGTGTAGTTCTTTGACTTCTTTCTATAGTACTTACATGGTCTAATTGCCTAAGAGCAACCACATCAATCCATTTATAGTCTTCTAAAATAGAAAAAAATACAAATTTTACACATTTTGAGCAAAAAAACGCCTACATCAGTGGGTGTAAAAATATGTAAATATTTCCATGAGCTACAGTAACTGTGTATATTTACATGGTTACTGTAGCTCGTTTATCTATTATTTTAATATTATTTCAACTCAATCACTACAACTCAGCACAGCGCCAACCACACAGACCCACCGGAAACCCATCGGAAAAACCCATATGAAAAATCCAACAGAAACCCACATGAAAAACCCACAGGAAAATCCGTTGGATCTGCCCCGATCTACCACTGATCTGCTGCCAATCTGCTCCTCCAGGTTGCTGCCGATTTGCCGCCGCCAAGTTGCTACCGATCTACCACTGTGAGGTTGCTACTGACTGCTGCTGATATGGGTTTGAGATTTGAGTGAGGAAGAGAGTTTAGGGAGAACTAGAAAGTAGAGGTAAAGGACAATTGATAGAGAGAGCCACGGTTGGGACTAAGGGTCATCAAATAGCCCACGGCTCACAGCCTGACCGAGAAACCCAACGGCCCACCGGGCTAATGGGCGGCCTGGCCCGTTGTTATTGAGGCCTATGAGTAACCTACTAGCCTAGTGGGTTAGGCCGTGGGCTAGTTTTTATGCCCATGGGTACTCGGTGGGCTAGCCCAATAGCCCAATCTGTTGCCTAGCCCGTTGGCCTAAACCATTGGTCCAGCCCAATAACTCATAATTCATAACAAAAATATATAGGAAGTGTATGAATGATTGATCTTGAGATATTATAGAGAAATTTTTTAACTCCCTCAATCACTAAGATACTCAAAGTAATTATGCTAAACTTAGTTTACTAAATATATATTTTTCTAGTAGTCTAGCAAATTTGAATTAACCATTTGACTTTTTTTTTATTAAAGATAAAAATAAAAAACTATTTAAAGCCTTAATAAAAAAAAATTTAAATAGGTTTCCGTTAACAAAATAATAAATTAAATAGATTTGACTGTAAAAACATTTGTAATTAAGTATTAAATTCTTTAATTCTTTCATTTAAAAAAAATAGATTGATTATTCCCTTATAAAAAACTGATTCTTTCCTTATAAAAATAATTAAATAATATGCTAACACAAGCCCATGGGTAGCCCATTAGATCCAACCCGATAGCCCAGCTCGCTAAAGACAAAATGGGCATTACCCATGTGCTGAGGTTTTCTCTTTCGGCCCAGCCCGACCTGGCCCGTTAACTAGTTAATAGCCCATTATGCCCAATCCATTGTGCCCATGGGCCAAGTAAAAATGGGTCAAGCTGGCCCGACCCAACCCATTGACAACCCTTAGTTGGGACTTGTGGAGTGGAAAAAAAAATTTAATGAAGAGATATTTATTAATAAAATAATAATAAAAAATATTATTTAAATAAGTTAGAATGTATAATAGATATGCTGATGTGGAAGTTTTGTAAAAGTGGTTTTGTAAAATAGAAAAAAATAGGATATTAGTGTAAAATAAACGGAAAATTTTGGCCGAACTGATGAAGTTGCTCTAAAGGAGTTCAATATCTACGTTGGCCACGGACAATGCTTCATATCATTGAGTTCTTTTTCCTTCAGCTTCATATTGTATCAGGCTTTTTTTTTTTTTTTTTAAAATTTTATTTTTCATATATTTGTGTGAAATGTACTTCTTTTTATCTTTTCAAAAAAAGAAAAAAAAGTACTTTTTTTTACTTCTTTTTATAGAATTGTTTTCTTATATTTAATTTTTGTGTAAAAGTAGGAGCTTTGGCAAGACAAAACAATGAAACATACACCACAATTCACCTTCATTTTTTCGTCTTTTGGCGTGGTAGCTGGTAAGTATTTTTCCCTTTCACTGTGTTTACTATCTTGCATTCTTGCATGTACTTATCTTCTTCTTCTTCTTCTTTTGTTCGATTATCAAAAAAATAAGATGAAATCTTTTACAAACTAGGGTCCTCCAAATGCACTCCTGTTAAAACAAACAATCAAGTTTCACTGACCTCTCAACCTAGAAGCATGGCAACATTAGCCTCGATACTAAAACAGAGTATCAGTACATACATAACATAACTTCAGGAAAACATATATCAGCATTCTTATAGACAGCACGTTAATAATTCAGAATCACACCACCCATTAGTTACCAGTATCTGAGTGAATGCGATACATGCAGCCCTGAAAAACTTGGGTACATTTAATAGCATCATTTTGATTTAAATATTGGGTGATGGCACTAATTTCTGTAATGATCTCATCTAAGAAAATGGATTTGTGCGTTCAAATTATAATAATAACAGAAGTGGGAAAAAAAATCATTAACTAGGGACCTGCAAATGCACAAATAAGATTCGCCAACATTTCAACCTAAAAGTATGGCACCCCTAAGATAAGCATGCGTGCGTATCTAACCTAAGACAAACATATATAATAATTCTTATAGACAGCACAATGCACATTGTTTCCATTTCAAAAATTAAAAGCATCATGCCACCCACAAGCTACCAGTATCTGAGTGAATGTGACATATATACTATATAGATCTGATGAAGCAAACCTTTATTTATTAGACATTGCTGGGATTAGGTAAGGGCTGCGGAGTCAGAATTTCATATCAAGATGGCAAGACTGAAAGGAAAAATAATTGTGACAAAATGTGCCACGTTGGATAGTTGTGATAAAGTGTGCATATTTGTGTGTTGTACTAGCATTATTATTTTTCTCTACTACTAATAATAGATCACTTCAACAATAATAAGTTTAAAATTAAAATTTTTTTTTACAAAATTTTTCACAAAAAAAATGTTAAATCTATATCATTATAAAAAAAAAATGATACAAGTAACATTACTTAAGGCCCATTTGAATTAAAGGGAGAAAAAAAAAGTGAAAAAAAATAAAATAAAATTATCTAAAAATAAATTAATTTTAAGTTAAATTCACTTTACGTTACCCTACTCTACTCACTCCCTTTCAGCCTCACTGCAGACGACTCAAATTGCAATAAGCAATGTCAAAAGGGCTTTTCATTAACAATAGAGAGACTTTCTCATTTGTGAGGGGGCAAAATTGAAATGAAGGAAGAGGGGAGCAAATTGCTTTTAGGCATTATTATATTTATATGGTGTTCACTGTTCAGGGGAAGCTGAGTGAGGGGGGCAATTTTCCCCTCTGGCTCCGAAGGCTACTTTTTTTTTTTTGGTTACCTTTAACTCTATGGTGCCAAGAGAGTAGTAAATCAGGAATATTTTTAGATACTCTAAATATGAAGAAATTGTGTTTTCTGCTCACACATATGTGATGAATTATATCATAAATTTAATCAGTAAACTCAACTATAAATGTAAGAAAAAAAACATCATTTTTTCTACTCTGAGAATATCTAAAAATTACTCAACAAATCAAAGAAGCAACCTTATAAAATATGCACAATGTAATAATTTTATAACTAATCCCTATATATGAGATCTTTTAGAAAGAGACTCATAGAGATCTTTGACATGTCAAAGGATGTCATGTGAACCAAATTTTACATATGCTAGGATTTTTTTTTTTTTTTTTTGAGAAAAAATATGCTAATTGATTAAATTAAACTTCCTCGCTATCTACCAAAAAAAAAAAAAATTAACGAAAGAAAACGTACTTTTTTTTTTTTTTTTGAGAGTCAGAAAGAAAACGTACTTGGTTAATCATTTAATACCTTATCTCCCTGTGAAATTATTCCCTCCTTCACAAGGACAACGATTTTTCTGCTTACGATAAGGGATTAAATGATTTTTAAAAAGATAGAAAACTGGAATTAACCATTTATCATCCAATCTTTTAGGATCTTTTGTATATTAATCTTTTATTAGGCTTTAGATTCTTTCTCAAAAAAAAAAAAAATTTTGAGAAGAAGATTTTTTTTTTTTTTTCAATTTGAATGCTAAAGAGCCATTAATAAGTCTTTTAATATATGTGATATGGACATAAAATATAAGTTTACCTTTGTTTTTGTTTTTGCTTGTGCTTTTTATAATTATACCAATGATCTTATTTTTTTATATTATTTTTCTGGTAATCTTATAGTTTATATATATATATATATATATATATTAGTTTTCTGGTAATCCTCTACCCATGATAATATTTTCAGTATTTTTCGGGTAAATATATTTGTTTTTGGTAATCTTGCATAGTCAATGATCATATTAGTTTTTTATGAATGGTAGGCACCGACGCTGCATGTGTGATTAGGAATGGCGACGGATCAGGTTCGGGCAGGGTTTTTCTATACCCGGACCCGACTCGCGGGCTAAGACCCATGGCCCAGACCCAGCCCGTTAACTAAGCGGGTTTTTTTCCTAGGCCCCATTAAAGGATTGGGCCCAATTCGTGGCCCAACCAAAAAAAAATAAATTTCAGATCCAAACACAAATCCAAACACAATCACAATCACAATCACAAACAAAGAAATTATAAACACAAATTTCATATCTACATTTTCCCTTTCAAAATCACAATCAAAACACAAATTTCAGATCTAGGATTTTCAATTTCCCTTTCAGAAATCATAAACACAAACACAAACACAAATTCACATGATTGAGGCGAACTAAACCCAGGAAAAAAAATAGAAAAAAGAAAAAAAAAATGGAGATAGTGCGAGATTAATGGCGACGGCGAGGACGAAACGGAGTTGAGACTTGAGAGAAACGGGAACGGCGAGGACGAAACTGCCTCCTTCCCTTCTTAAATCTGTCGGAACGGTGAGGATGGTTAGCTCTTTTGGTATCGGTACTTCCATCTGTCAGAAACGGGAGTCCCGCTAGCTCTTGTCTGATGAGTTCATGATGTTCATCACGCTATACATACGGCTTGTGGCTGTGCGTGTGAGATTGCTGAGAGATGAAGAGATGAGAGGCAATGACTGAGAGAGCTGAAGAGATGAGAGGCAGTGACTGAGAGAGCTGAAGAGATGAGAGGCATGAGAGGCTGAAATGAGGAGAGGAATTGAAAGTTTAGGGTTTTAACTATATATATATATATGAGGGTAATTTAGTAATTTTATATATAATATAACTGGGTCTTAACCAGGTCGGGTTTCGGGTTTTTTTGATAAAACCCGGACCCGCTTCGGGTTTTTTTTTAAAAACCCATACCCGACCCTATTCTTTATCGGGCCAGGTAAAATCCGGCCCATTAGGGTTGGGCCGGGCCAGGTATCCGCAGGTCAAATCTAAATTGCCATCCCTATTACGAATGGCAATGGGTCAGGTTTGGGCCGGATTTTTCTATACCCGGACTCAACCCGCGGGCCAAGACCCATGGCCCGGACCTGGCCCGTTAACTAAGCGGGTTTTTTTCCAGGGCTTCAGACCCGCCCTAGTTAGGCCCTGTTAAAGGATTGGGCCCAATTCGTGACCCAACCAAAAAAAAAAAAAATTTAGATCCAAACACAAACATAAACACAAATCCAAACACAATCATAATCACAATCACAAACAAAGAAATCACAAACACAAATTTCAGATCTACATTTTCCCTTTCAAAATCACAATCCAAACACAAATTTCAAATCTATGATTTTCATTTTTCCCTTTCAGAAATCATAAACACAAACACAAACAAAAATTCATATGATTGAGGCGAACTGAACCCTGGAAAAAAAAATAGAAAAAAGAAAAAAAATGGAGACAGTGCGAGATCGGCGACGGCAAGGACGAAACGGAGTTGAGACTTGAGAGAAACAGGAACGGCAAGGACGAAACTGCCTTCTTCCCTTCTTAAATCTGTCGGAACGGCGAGGATGGTTAGCTCCTCTGGTATCGGTACTTCCATCTGTCGAAAACGGGAGTCCCACTAGCTCTTGTCTGATGAGTTCATGATGTTCATCACGCTATACATACGGCTTGTGGCTGTGCGTGTGAGATCGCTGAAAGATGAAGAGATGAGAGGCACTGACTGAGAGAGCTGAAGAGATGAGAGGCGTGAAAGGCTGAAATGAGGAGAGGAATGGAAAGTTTAGAGTTTTAACTATATATATATATGAGGGCAATTTTATATATAATATAACCGGGTCTTAACCGGGTTGGGTTTCGGGTTTTTTTGATAAAACCCGGACTTGACCCGAACCCGCTTCGGGTTTTAAAAAAAAAAACCCATACCCGACCCTATTCTTTATCGGGCCAAGTAAAATCCGGCCCATTAGGGTCGGGCCGGGCCTGGCCGGGTATCCGCGGGTCGAATCTAAATTGCCATCCCTATGTGTGATGTCAAGAACCTCTCATTAATACTATATAATTTGGCAAACACTTCAGCACAACAATCTGGGAAGTTACAGCTACCTCGATCGACAGAAAGTAAGAAACTATTATATAACAAAGATTCTATATGAATATTTAATTTGTTGAGTCAGTGTTGATGAATTATGAATATTTTATTTTTATGTAGTGGACAGGAATAAAAGAAGGGTACAACTAATTGAAACGTGAAGAATTTAATATAATGCATGTTTATAGACACAATTTTTATTTTTTTTCTTTTTTGGGAAGAATATAGACACACAACTTAATTTGTGTCAAAGATAATTTTTTATATTTTAAAATTATAAATAGTAGATGAGTTTATGTATTAAATACTAATAGCAGTAGATGACATCAAATTAGAAGAACATTTAGCTGGTATGTTAAAAATATAGAAAACATGTTATCTATTGGTGAAATATTCAAAATATCAATAAAATAAAAATTTATGTTTTACTCAATATATATTTATATATGTTATACATGTTTTGAATTATGCAAAAAATATGTTATTGATTTTCTAAGCATACCAAACATTAGAAAAATTTTTCCAACTCATTTTCAAGATCACTATTAAATACTGGAAAACAAGATGTTTTTTTTTTTTTAATAATGACTAATTTTTCAAAAAAAATTAATTTAAGTCAAGACAGTCGACTTAGCCTCAGTTTCATGTAACAAATATTACTCAGTGTCACGTACATGACCTTTTCTAGAATATATTGCATTGACAAATCATGTTCTAATATTTGTCCCCTAGGTAGAACAAGATAACTCAAATTGGAAAATGCTACAGTTATAAATTTTTATATTAAAAAAAAGTGACATAGAGACTAGTTAATGATGATAAGTATGTAAGGGGGTGGGCTGTGCTAGTGGTATTGGACTGCCTCTTGCTGCACTAAACCCAAGTTTTCTGGATAAGAGAGTCGGGACTAGCCCAACTTCAGCTTAAGTTGGTTCGGCTTGTGCGCAAACTAGGCCAAATTTGCCAGGGACGTGTTCATGGCAAGTGAAACTGTTTCAGACAAATTGTGGCAGACAGACATAATAATAATAAAATAAACAAAAAATATCTAGCCACTTTAATGGGCAATTGACCGAATAGCTCTTAACATCAATTAAAATAACAACACTATTTGTTTTCCTTTTACAGAAGAGAAGGAAAAAGAATAACAGAGAAACATCAGATGTTTATAATCATGGGTTAATTGGAATACTGGAGGAATTCGACCAAAAATTCAATCCGCGGGAGCAGAGCCACAAAGTGGAGAACGTCCCTCCTCAAAGCAGTCAATCTCTCAGGAAGGAATCCTGCCATAGAGGTTAACAGCCCTGAGGGAAACGGGCCTAAGTGGTTTTCTGCGTAGGTATCTTCGAGTTTTTCTTATAGAGGGCCAGATCTCATGAGGGAGAGAAGAGATTGATCTACCGGTGCATGCCTACCTTTCCAAGTCTTACTATTTCTTTCTTTCTTCTCACTATGTTTTCCTTTTCTATTTCTTTTAAGTTTTCTATTTCCTTCTCTAAATTCCGTTCATCCCTGTCTCCTGTTCACGACAAGACCCTCCTTTTATAGTGCCTGCCGTGACCCAATTTTACTGTTTTAACCCTTAATTCCCTTTGTCTGGTCTGGGTGTACTGGCTAACCATCACTGTGCTGTCTGTGTGTCGCCCTCCATCGCCAGACAAGGAAGAGTATTTTGTTTGCTAGTTTGCTATGGCACCCTTTCCTACCACGGTCTGGGTTATTTCTCTCTCCCTATCCCTCATGGCATGCACCTAATGGTTCCAACTCAGCTTGTTTCTTTTGGGTAGTAAGTCATCCCAGCAGGACACCTCCCCGAAAGAGCCTGAGCCGGAACCATAAAAATAGATTTTTCCCCTCTCCCTACCACCAAACCATGCCCTCTGATCCTCTGACCCTCTGACCTCACCATGCTCTGTATTGGCTGGGTACAGACTGGTGGTGCCTGGGCCTTGCGCGTGCCTTTATTTCATATGTGTCCAAAACTTGCCTGCTGCCCATTCGTCTGCCGTGGTCTGGAGGCTCGCCGTCCATGTTTTTTGACCTCTTATGTGGGCTGTTCTTTGTTTTCCCGCTCCATTCAAGAGCTGGGCTTTGTCTGATGATGGGCCTTACATTTCTTTGGCCCATTCCTTGGTTTCCTTTATTTATTGCAATGTCGTACTGTTATTCCTGCTGTAATAATTTAATCCTGCTAGACCGCTTTTGGACTAGCCGTTTACTCCTTCTCTTAGTGGCTTGGCATGGCCACTGTTTTGCCTTTACTTATGAGCTCCTATGTCCCTTTGGGCTTTCTTTTGGGCATCCTTAGCCCGTTTGCTTTCTTTGGACTTCTTCGGCCCTTTTGCTAATTCCACACTCCCATGGGCTTTTTACTGACTTCATTGGGCTTCCCTGGCCCAATAACCTTATTCTCATCCTTGGGGTTTATGAGTCTGCCATAAACCTCTTACTTTCTTAGTTTGCATTACCTTGGGCCAGCGGCGGCCCTTTCTCGCTTTTCTATCTCATACATTGCCCATGAGATGCTATTTTTTTCTTTCCGGGCTTCTTTGAACCCACTTGCCTCTTCAAGACCCATTTGTTTATCTCTTGGACCCGTGATCCATTATTCCTACCGCTTAGGCCTAATGGTTTTGTTGTCTACTTTGTCAATTCTTTGTTGCCCTTGTTATTGGGCTTTCTTTCTCACAAATGGCCCTCAACAAAGTACAAAAGTAATATAAATGGTAAGTTTAGATGAAAATCAATAAGAATTTACTTTTCAACTGTTAGTAAAAATGTGTTGAGTTTGTAAAAATCTAGTAAAATTAAGTTTGTTGTAGCTATTATGAATAACCGATTTTTGTTTTGAACTGCCTTAACATTCGTCATATCTTAGTATTATTGATATAGATATCCGTTGAATTTTGTTTATAAATCAAGCCATTTGTTCGTTCAACAAAACATACATTTGGAACATACATCATTTCTTGTGTTTGATTAGAAGCCACACATCTTGATTCAAAAAAAAAAAAAAAAAAAGTCTTATTAAGGGAGTTTTAGAAAATAAGATTGAAACTTTAGCTATATAGACTAATTAAGTTAGCATATAACTATTATAGATATTTTTAAAGGAGGGCTTCTCAGTATATTCTAGTAGAGAAAGACTTATGGCACATTTGAGGTAAGAGCTTAAAAAATCTCATCCTTCGACAAATCTAAGTTTTATATGAAATTAAAATATTTTTTATGTGAGTAATTTTGACCAATAATGAGACAATTTAAATATCCAATAAGTTTATGATATAAACAAAGAAGGATTTAGAATTATATTGTGTGCGCCATACTTGTACTTGATATAAACAAATGTACTCGTATTTAGAATTAAACAAAGAGAAGTAATGCTGGCAAGTGGCAGGAGATAAAAATAAAAATAAGAATAAAGCATAAAAAAATAAAAAAGAAGATGAATGGAACACACGTGTAGTTCTTTGCAAATTGACTGCTTTGACCCTATATGTAATAGGCTTATCCTTAGGTACTATTAGCGGCAGAAATTAAAGGAAATATATATTTGAATATATGTGGATTTTTGGTGTGAGATATTAATGAGAAATTATTAGATATTTTTAATTTTTTTTTTAAATTTTATTTTATCGGGTACCATTATAAGTTTTTTTAAATTATTTTATTATTAAGTAAATAGTACTTAAAAAAATGGTTTTAGGCATGGGCAGCTTGATGCATTTAGGGACCTAAGCCGAAAATTGATTATCTTATATTAGATGCAAAATTATTACTAATTAATATGAATTACGTAGAATTATTTCTTTTTTTAGAAATTTTATAGATAGAAAAAGTTTGGCAAAATTTTTCATACTTGTTGATGTGATGGATTGATAATGGTAAGTAAAAAGCGGTGTTAGTAGTAGACTTAGATGAGAATTAGTAAAAGTTTGCTAACTCAACTCTTATTATTATACATTTTTTTTAGAAATGCAACATTCACAATATTTTTTTACAACAAATCCTAGGTTTTAAGTTGCTTTTTGTTTTCTATTTGAAAATATCACTATAATTATTTTTTTGCAATCAATAACAACCTATTACTTAACATTAGTTGTAAAAGTGTTATGAAAAATATTGTAGACGTTACATTTTTCTCTCTTTTTTATTTGTTTTTCATCTGGTAAAAAAATATTATTTTATTTATTGATTATAAATAACCTTATTAGTTAAAATTTGGGGGCCTTTTTTTTACTTGGGGTCTTAGGCGATCACATTTTTTGCTCTAGCTTTCAGCCGGCTCTGGTTTTAGGAGATACTAGTCGCTAACCCGTGCGATGCACGGGATAGTTAGACAAAATTTATACACATTCACTTTTATTGGTACAATCATTTGAAAATAATTCTAACTAATACCCAAATGTAAGAGATACATTGACTTACTATTTAAAATAGTCTTCTGAAGAATTTACACATTGTGCAACTGACTCTTAATTTCTCATCAACAATAAAAACATGGAAATTCAAAACATGGAAAGAAAATAAAAATTACAACAATTAATTTCATTATCTTTCATGCTATACTTTGTAATTGTACGGAATTAAGTCAACTCAATTTAAGTAGTTGTAATAAAATTGGCTTCTACTATTCTCTATTCTATAGAGATATGAACATATTGGATTTCTCAAACAATTACCGGTATTGCAATAAAATGATTTATTATTGAAAATAAGAAACAAAGAAAATCTGTCTATAACTTAAGAAACACAATATACTAAAATTAAAGAGATAAAATTTTTGGAGGACAAAATATTATAGATAATTTTAGAAACAGATTATACGCTTAAAAGGGTTAGTAATTTATAGCACTTACCCCCCACTATTAGTATACAGACACCAAGTGCGATCATTGTAACCCTTTGAAAGAACCTTCCCCAATTGGACCCTATCAAAAAAAAAAAAAAAACACCCAATTAACAAAATTGATCCAAAAGGGTCTAAAATGCACACAAAATCAATTCTAAAAACAAAAATATGAGACAAAGTAATTACTTTCCGCTGCCAATGAAATCGTATTTTGTATTGCTGTTCCAAATTGCAACACTTATCTCTTTAAAGCCTTCAATTAACGAAAACACAAACTTCTTTTGGAATACCGGAGTATTATGACCATCTATACACACACACACACAAAAACAAAATCAGCATAACTCACTATTACTCTATATAAGCCTCAAAAATATAAAGAGAAATTAAAGGGAGTTGAATTTTTACGTTTGGAGAGAGAGAGAGTTTGTAGAAACTGTGGCTTTATATTTTTTTAACTTGAGAGAGGGGTAAGGTTGCTAGGGTTTTGAGGTGTTATAATGTTTTTATTTTTTATTTTTTAAATATTGTGCTGACGTGGGCAGAAACTGTGGCTTTATATTTCTTAACTTGAGAGAGGGGTAAGGTTGCTAGGGTTTTGAGGTGTTATATTGTTTTTATTTTTTAAATATTGTGTTGACGTGAAAAATTGTGGTGTCAGCAGAGGCTTCGGTTTTATATATATATATATATATATATATATAAAAATTAAAAAAAAAGAAAAAGAAAAAAAAAAAAGGAGTGGTATCCCGTAAGTGCCCATGGGCCTTACTTGCACTTGGTTTTGTCCTCCTCTCGAAAGAGAATTAATGCTGGCAGATGGTAGGAGATAAAAATAAAACTAAGAATAAAAAAAAATAAAATAAAAAAGAAGAAGAATGGAACACACGTGTAATCCATTACAAATTGACTTTGAGCCTATATGTAATCTATAGGCTTATCCTTATATATCTGAATTTTTGGTGTGAGCTATTAATGAGAAATTATTAGATATTTTTAGTAGTTTTTCTTTTAGTTGGGTACCATTATAAGTTTTTTTAAATTATTTTATTATTGAGTAAATGATACTTAACAAATTGTTTTAGCCGATATCTAAAGATTTTATAGGAAGTGTTAGGGAGAGATTCTTTTATGGTGAGCTAATTGAGGTAAGCAACTTTATTCTAATTAGTTTTATTTTGCTTATACTACTGTATTTTAACTATAAAAATTATTTATAATTGTTACAATTTTATTTCAATTGTATTACTAATTTAAAGTAAAGAATGAATAATTATCACACATATATTTGAATACTGAATATATGATTTTATATATATGTATTTGAATGTGATATATTTTTGTTTAAATTATGATTTAATATATATGATTTTGGACAATATAACTATGTTTTAACTCTGATACCCAGTCAATGTGGGTTATTCATTTGTACCAAAAGTAGTTTTATCTGGAGTATCACAAGTCTATCATGTTTCTGAACCCAACCAACGGGGGATATACATTTGCACGAAACTAGTTTCTTTTGAATCTGATGCTTAGTCATGAGGATATAGCGTGACCATAGTTATAAATATATAAGATTGTTGAGAATGTGAATATGTTTGAATTTATGAATTATTTTAACTCTATGAAACATATTTAGTTTATTTTTGAAACTCATAGTATATTATAACTTTTGACATATGTGAAATATTTTGATCTCATAAACTTATATTATTTTGTCAATCTATATATTTGTTCAACTACTTGGTATTTGGTAATTTATTGAGTTGTCAACTCAAACCCCCCCCCCCCCCCTCCCTCCAATTTCAAATTGTGAAGAATAGCAAATTTTGGGTGTTTTGATGTTGTGTTGTGCAAAGGTAAGAAGCTTAGTGATTTTGGGATTAGATGGTCTTGTAATAGTCTTTATTTATTGGCCAATTGGCATTATGTATAGGGCCGGCTGAATAGTAAAAGCAATAGATGCAATCGCTTAAGGCCCCAAATAAAAAAAAAGGCCCCCAAATTTTAACCAATAGTGTTATTTATAATTAATAAATAAAATAAATTTTTTATCAAATGAAAAACAAACAAAAAAGAGAGAAAAATGCTACGTCCACAATATTTTTCATAACACTTTTATAACAAATGCTAAATAATAGGTTGTTACAACCTGTTATTGATGGCAAAAAAATAATTATGGTGGTGTTTTCAAATAGAAAACAAGAAGTAACTTAAAACCTTGGATTTGTTGTGAAAAATATTGTGAATGTTGCACTTCTAAAAAATAAAATAATAATAAGAGTTAAGTTAGCAAACTTTTACTAATTTTCATCTAGTTCTACCATTAACCCCACTCTTTTACTTACTACTATCAATCTGCCACATCAACAAGTGTGAACAATTTTGTCAAATTTTTTATGTCAATAAAATTTCTAAAAAAAGAAAAAATTCTATGTTGTTCATGTTAATTAGTAATAATTTTGCATCTAAAACAATATAATCAATTTTTACCTTAGGTCCCTAAATGCATCAAGCCACCCCTGATTATTGACATGAGGTTTGGATTTTATTCCTTTTAAATTATTGGAAATTAATTATTTATAAAGAAATTGTTGAGGTATTTAGGATTTATTTGATGAAATTTTACTTGAGGATAATTTTTAGTTGTTAAGAATGCCTTGCACACTTATACAGTGAAAATTTTATAAGTGTACGGCCGTTGTCACATACCTACCTTTATGGTTGGGTTCAAGACGAGATAAATATTTTATGAAGAATTGAAAAAACTGATAAAAAAGTTGATAATTTTTTTTATTTTTCCAAATTTTTTTTAGATGATTTACCATTACCTGAGCACGCGTTAGTAAAATCTTTTAAAGATATTTTTCTAATTACATGCTGAGCTTTTTGTCAAAACATCAAGTACGATGCCTCTGAGTCTGTCTGGCCGCAACAAGCCTCTGCTCATGGCCATCGAGGGACAGATTTATGACGAGCTCAGCAGGTCTTAATTTCTTCTTCTTCTTCTTCTTCTTTTTTGGTTACTTTGAGCTTCTGTATTTTGTTCTTCTAAGGCTTCATTTTTTTCTTTTCTTTTGGAGTAAAAATAATTAAATAAGTAAAAACTGATTCTCAGGCTTTATTTTGTCTTTTGTTTTGGAGTAAAATACGTAAAACGGAGTTTTAACGTCTGGGTTTTGGTGGCTGATTGTGGTGAGTACTGGGTTGTAGTGATTGTGGGTGGATTTGATGGTTGTGGTTCCGGTGGCAAGTTAGATTAATAGTTGAAATTTTGTTTGGGGACCAAGACTAGAGGATAATATTGATTCATAATATATATATGTACTTATGTATGTATGCCAAACCACTCATCACTACACCAAGAATTTTCAAACATCACTTTTCTAGATTTGTGTCACCAAATGTCACACACATAAACAAATTTATTATTATTTTTTGCTTCAACACATAAACAAATTTGTTAGTTCTAGCATGTGTATGATATTTTTCAAATAAGATTAGTGGGACCATAAATTGGACTACTAAACTTTATGTTGTCATCTTATACTAGTAGTGTTTGTCATATCTAATCTTGTATTCTTCGATTTTTTGAGCAGAAGTTAGTATGAAATTTTAGATAAAATAATGAACAAAGAATCTTAATTGGTTTAATAAATAAAAGGAAAAAAAAACCATAAAAAATAAGATAGATAAATAAAAGTTGAAGTAAAATAGAAATAAAAAATGAGAAGGCGAATTTTGTACCTCTCAAGATTTTAAAACCATTTTCCGTTAGCTTCCACTAAAAGAAAGCTCTTTGTTAAGAAAAAGAGATGATGTGAGAAACTAAGAGCACATGACAACAAAGTTAAGGAGATTAATAGAGTTATATATTGTGAGACCCTGAGAGCACTTGACTAGACGATGAATTGAGTGGCTGTGTAAGTAAAATATGAAAAATGCAAGTTGAAAAAGTAAAAGAAGCTAACAATAAAAGTTGATAAAAATGGTAGGCTTGGGGTAGTGGATTGAGAAATACTATAAAAGAGAAAAAAAAAATTAAAAAGAAGATATATATATATATATATATATTTATATATTTTTGGTTCTCAAAGATGATTTATACCTATGACATTCACTTTTGATATTGCTCTTTATCTTCATATTAAGAAACCAATTAATTTTTTGGTATAAGCAATGATAAAACTCAAAATATTTTATTTTACGATAAGAAACTTTACTAACTAAACTAATTAGAACCGTGGTTTTCAAACATGGACCGATCAATGAACCTTGATTTACATGTTAGTGTTGACTCTATTGAGCAGCTATTCATCGAACCCTATTAGCTTCCTTCTCATCATTCAGGACCCGATTCTCGACTAAAAAATCAATGATTGGGTCCATCCAACATTGTTCAGCTGGCAAAATCACCGCAACATCAACACCAACCGCTCTATCAATACTCCACTCCTCTACAAGTTCCACCCTAATTAACCGAGGTACGTCCTCCGTCATTGACAATGCCAACGTGGCTAGAGAGTCGGCATGTCTATTCTATCCCCGAGGAACCTAAGCAACCTTTGCCATACAAAACTTACTCATGACTTGCTTCACCACCTATAAGTATTGTTTCATTCGAGAATCCCTGGCTTTAAAACTACCCTGCACCTGGCTGACGACCAGCCGAGAATCTAAATAAATCTCTACATCTCGGGCACCCAAATCTAAAACAGTTCTCAACCCAGCGAGTAGGGCTTTGTACTCAGTTTCGTTGTTAGAGGCCCTGAACCCCAACCTAAAAGAATGCTCCAATCGTACACCTTTTGACGTGATAATGACAATCCCGGCACCAGCCCCCATAACGTTCGACGCAACGTCCATTTATACCTTCCACGGGCGACACTCTACATGACAAATCATCTCCCCCTCAATCTTTGGTGAAAACTTTGCGACTAAATCAACAAGAATTTGGCCCTTCACCGAACTCCTTGGCCTGTACCTTATATCAAAGGACCCTAGCCGGGTCCCCCACTTGGCTATCCAGCCCGTGAAATTAAATCTCTTCAATAACGACTGCAAAGGGTACCCAGTTAGGACATAGACAGTATGAGCTTGAAAATAGTGAGGCAATTTCCTAGTAGCATTTACTAGTGCTAGCACTAGCTTCTCAAGGGGTAGGTATTTGGTCTCGGTTTGCTAATGTAGTACACGGGCTACTGCATCCCCCGGTCCCTTAAAAGCACGGCACTCACGGCATGATCAGACATCGAGAGGTACATGAACAAGTCCTCCCCGGGTTCTGGGGCGACTAGCATGGGTGTCCGCGTCAGATATTCCTTTAAGTCTTAGAAAGCTTTTTCACACTCCTCATTCCATTGAAATCCCTTCCATTTCTTCAGAAGTTGGTAGAAAGGGTAGCAGCGATCAGCAAATTTAGAAATGAACCGGTTAAGGGCAGCTAACATCCTGGTCAAGATCTGTACCTCCTTCAGATTGCTTGGGGGCTTAAGGCGCTGCACGACATCAATTTGATCGGGGTTGACCACTATCCCACGGCTGGTGATTAGATAACCAAGGAACTTGCCAGCTCTTACTCCAAAGGCGCATTTGTCCGCGTTAAGGCGTAGCTTATGTTGTTGAAGTACTTCGAATACACCTTGAAAATCCTCTATATGCTGTGCCTCCTGCTTGCTTTTTACCACCATGTCGTCGATATATACCTCAACCGTATGCCCAATCTTGTCTCGAAACATTCTAGTTATCATTCGCTGATATGTTGCCCCGGCATGCTTCAGCCCGAAGGGCATCACGATGTAGTAGTAGTTTGCATCCGGGGAGATGAATGCCATCTTTTCCTGACCCTCGGCAGCTAATGCAATCTAATGGTAGCCCTGAAAGACATCTAGAAAACTCATTCTTGGGTGCCTATAGGTAGCATCTACCAATTGATCTATCTTCGACATAGGGAATGGGTCCTTGGGGCATGTTCGGTTCAAATCCGTGAAATCTACACAGACTCTCCATTTGTCATTCTTCTTTCTAACCACCACAGTATTTGCTAGCCAATTTGGGAAGAAGATTTCCTTTATTGCCCCGGCCTCTTTCAACTTCCCGACCTCTTGCCTTAGTGCCTCGACGTGTTCCTTGGCCGACCTTCTCGGCTTTTGCTTTTTTGGAGGGAATGACGGGTCTACATTGAGCTTGTGGATGATGAACTCGAGATTAACCCTAGGCACCTCATACGGGCTCCATGCAAATACATCTACGTTCCGCATCAGAAATAACAACATCTCTACCTTATCCTCATTCGTCATACACTCCCCTACCTGAAAATACCGGTCAACATCTGGTAGTATCTTTTCTCTGATTAATTGTTCAGCACAAGTAGCCCCCATTCCCTCCTGAGGATTCTGTAATTGCTATGAAGGGGTTTCTATGACGCTTTCCTTTTGCTTGGGCCTGCTCATTCTTCCTATTAACTACAGCCACCAGGCATTGCCTGGCCGCTTGCTGGCTCCCCCTTACCACAATCACACTTTGCTTGGCAGGAAATTTGATCTTTACATGCAAGGTGGACGAAACAGCCCCCATTGCGTGGATCCACGGCTGCCCCAGAATTGCTATGTATGGAGAAAACGAATTGACCACTATGAATGCTACCATCACCTTCTTACCTTCCATATTTACTGGAAGAGAAATTTGTCCCTCAGGAGCGACCACCCTGCCATCGAACCCAACCAATGATGTATCATACTTTGATAAGTCTCGGTTTTTCAACCTGAGCCCATTGAATAGGTCTGGATACATTACATTAATCTCACTCCCTTGGTCTACCATCACTCTTTTGACCAAGAAACTACTTATCCGGGCCATTATTACCAACGCATCATCGTGTGGCTGGACCGTTCCCTCTAAATCGTCATCACCAAAAGCGATGGGCTCCCGTCTAATCTTCATCTTTTTCTTGGGTGATTGCTCTCCTATGCAGTTTCCCATGGATACTACGGTCAGTACTCCTCTTCTAGCTATAACCGGACCCCTCGGGGCAGCGTGGATGACTTCAATCACTCCCAATAGTGGTGGGAGAGGATTTCCCCTTTGCTGAGCACCCTGGCCGGTACCTTGATTTCCGGCATCCACCACAAACTCCTTCAAATGTCCTGCCTTCACTAGCTACCCTAGATGATCTTTCAATACCCGACATTACTCAGTGGTATGACCCTTATCCTTGTGATACGTACAATACAAGTTTTGGCTTCTCCGAGATAGGTCACCCCCCATCTTGTTCGGCCATCTAAAATGCGGTTCCTTTTTAATCTGGTCTACGATTTTGTGCACCGGCTCTTTGAACATCACATTCACCTCTCCCATTTGTACTTCCGGTTTTTGTATTCTTAGATCCTTTCGGGCCCGGGGCAAAAATCCGGGCTGCCAAGGATGATTCACTAGCGGGATCTTACCCTTACTCTGCAGCCGATCGTCTTCAAGACGTTTTTACTCCTCAATGCGCCTCATTAGCTGTCTCATACTTTCGGGAGGCTTCTTCGTCAGTGATTCCCGTAGTCCGGAGTCCTCGGGGAGCCCCATCCTAAAGGTGTTCACCGCAATCTTTTCGTTGCCTTCACCTATCTTATTGTAAAACTCCCAATACCGGCTGGTATAACTGCGAAGGGTTTCCTCAACCCTCATTTTCATAGAAAGCAACACGTCCACCGGTTGCGGTACCTGGCTGCAGGTCACAAACCGAACACCAAATTCTTGGATTAGTTCAGCGAAACTGTGAATGGAACCCTTCCGTAACCCATTAAACCATTTCAATGCTGTGGGCCCAAGGTTTGAGGGAAATACCTTACACATTAGCGCATCATTATGAGTATGCAGAGACATCATTTGGATGTAGTGGCTGTTATTCTCCACCGGGTCTGTTTTCCAATCATAGGAATTAAATGGTGGTCGGGTGAACCTATTTGGCATTGGGGCCCGTTCAATGTCATCTGAGAATGGTGACCGAGCAGCTTTTCTTAAGGCGCGGCTCATAGCATCCATGGCTGCATTACGGGGTTACCACTCTTCGGGGGAATCCGAACCCCGACCTTCATACTCTCGTGAACGTGTACGTTCCCGATGCTGACAGGACTCTCGTGAGTGTGAACGGTCCCGACGTTGATGGGAACCGGACTGATCGAACCCAATAACATAATGATCTCCTCCACTCATAGACCCCCCTGCTTGGTTATCTTGACCCCTTCTTCGGTGTCTGCCCCTTGCCTCCAACTCTAAATCTCTTATGAGTCTACGCAACCGCTCAAGCTCCTCATCTCTTTCATCCAATTACCTGTGCCTCGAAGCATCCAATACTGCCCGGTTCATTTGGTACGACTTCTCTCCAAGGCCAAATTGCTCTTCCTCATGTTCATGCTCCCTATCTTCACGCTTTTTTTGCCTTCGCTCCCGTCATGTGGATCCCCGAGACGATCCCACTGAACCACTTTCAACAAAACCCTCTGACCTTCTCCTGGACATCTTCTGGGCATGAGTCTCGGCCAAATCACAACTTTGCAAGAGATTCCCACAAACGGCGCCAATTGTGTGCATCACAAATGAGTTTAAAAGGTCTGTCTTGTTCTTGGGCTCACAATATATTTGTAATGTAGGCTTTAGATTTCCTACTCTGGGTGATTCTAACCTAGAGACCCAGTAAGATCTCTCCCATATTTGTATCGTTTTCCTCTCACTTTTCACGACTATTATTCTTGGTTCTCAACTTTCTTCCCAAACTTTCAACAACCCTTTTCCTTTCCTTAGCCTCCTATATTTATAGCCCAAAATTGGTGGAAAAATCATGATTACTCTTATGGCTAGTGGGAATAGAGGTCCAATATTGTTATCGCTAAGTAGATATGTAGTTGGGAGTGGGGTGTGGTAAGAGTGGCATTGGAACTAGTTCCTACTTCAAAAAAGGGGGGGAGGGTGATATTCGGCAGCGGAATTTCTCAAGGAGTTGTTGGGCATCCGGGATATGGCCTACCCGAGCATACACACACGTCGGAGTTAGGATGCGTTGGACAACTTCCTGGCCATGAATTAATGAGCATATATTTCAACGACTAGCCCAACGAGTTCTAGGCCAAACATGAGGCCATAGGATCTGCGCCCCCGGCCCTAGTGGGCCTCAAACCCAATTTCTGACATGGGTGTCAGGGACTGTGGGTCATACGGTAGAGCTGGGGTCTAAGGCCCAAATGACTTTGGAGGCTTGGTGCCGTACAACAACAACAACAATAATAATAATAATAATTGTAGAGAGGGAAAATTCCTGACCTATCACAAGCTGACACGTCACATTACCAAGTCCACAAAATACAGCCAATTACAGAGCACCATGTATTGCTGCTAGGTTTTGCTATCACTATTCAGAAGCCAACAGAAATTTGCCAAGTGTCATGCAAGAGCCAATCATGCATCAGCGCACGTGTAAGCGATGACTCAAGCAGCCTCGCACGTGTAAGCGATGACTCAAGCAGCCTCGCACGTGTAAGCGATGACTCAAGCAACCTCGCACGTGTAAGCGATGACTTAAGCGGACCAATCAAGTTGTGACATGTGTCACCAATCAAGCTCCGCCACGTGTCGCTCACCCACCCCAAAACTCCTATAAATAGAAGCCTTCCTGAGACATTTAGGAGGACCAGAATCCAGAAGTGAAAAAGCTCTACAAAGATTCAGAGGGACCGGATTC
Source organism: Quercus lobata (assembly GCF_001633185.2). Classification (NCBI taxonomy): domain Eukaryota; kingdom Viridiplantae; phylum Streptophyta; class Magnoliopsida; order Fagales; family Fagaceae; genus Quercus; species Quercus lobata. The sequence goes on along the minus strand of NC_044909.1, from coordinate 4,626,832 downwards.
AGAAGGGAAAAAGCTCTGCTGGAATCAAGCCTTGAAGCCTCCAGGAACTTCAAGAACTTCAACCCCAAAATCGGAGAACATTCGAAGCAGAATCATCCAGATCATCTGCCTAGATCCTAAAGTTTGCGGGAACCAAGCTCAAAGGTCCGAAAACATCAACAAATCATAAATCAGTGAAGCTCTACGGATTCAAGCCTCTAAAGCCCCGAAGAACTTCCACCACAAATCTTCAAATACAAAGAACATTCGAAGCAGAATCATCCAAACTATCTGCCTAGATCTCAAAGTTCACTGGAATCAAGCTCAAAAGCCTCCAGAAACCTCAAACAACCACAAATCAGTGAAGCTCCACGGATTCAAGCCTCTAAAGCCCCGGAGAACTTCCACAACAAACCTTCGAAGACGACGAACGCCCGAAGAACACACGAAGAACACAAAGAACACGAAGAACAAAGAATTTCTAACAAGCTCATAGCCAGAGATTCATTGTAATTCTGTTCCAAAGATCTTCGATCCATTCCTCAACCAAATTGAAGGATATCTTGTGTTCAAAACAAAATCACATCATCACAAATCCAATCAACAAATCTTTTAAGGAGATCGAATCAGAGGATAACTCTTTTGTAATCACAGAGAATTGTACCACACAATCATCAATACAAATTCGCATTTGTGAAACTATTTCACTTGTTCGACTTTATTTCGAACGAGAAATTTAGTCGCTTACAAATTCTGGCACGCCCGGTGGGACATCTCTACCTCTCATCTCATTCTCCTTCAAAGAAAGAAATCTTCATCATCTTGCTGCCTACTTCAATGGCTTCTAGCAAGAACATTCAAGCTTCAACAATAGCTACTTCAACTAAACTTGGTATGGCTACCACCAACAACTGCATTGGTGTAATCAATTGTAGCCAACCCAAAGCAAACAATCAACTTCAATATCAAACAACCAAGGAAGCCAAGGTCCAGAAAATCATCTCCTTAGACCCTCTTACAAGAAACAAGGTCATCAACAAGGACGTCTCCACCTTGGAACACCTCAAGTATGGGGGCAAATCCCCTTCTTCCTTCACAAGAAGTTGGTCGCACGATTTCTCTCCCATCAAAGGGAACCTAAAAGATGAGATTCCACGTGCTCAAATCAAATCACTTTCTTCTCCATCATCTTGGGAAGTTGTGTCAGTCATGATGACTAACACCTCTACCATGGAAGAAAAGATAGCCGAAATGGAACAAAGGGTTGTCCTTCTCACAAAAGCACTTGAAGATAAGGACCTCCAAATTGCAACTTTGATGAACAAGCTCGAAGTGCAAGATCTTGGTGAATCAAGCCATGGTCATAAATTCACATCTGCAAAGGATGACGAAGGGAGAGAAATTGAAAACACTCCCCGACGAGAACAATCTACTTCGGTTGCTTCGTTGTCAGTCCAACAATTACAAGACATGATAACAAATACCATCCGAGCACAATATGGAGGTTCTTCTACAAGTTCTCTCACATATTCAAAACCCTACACAAAGCGCATCGACAACATGAGAATGCCAAATGGGTATCAACCTCCCAAGTTCTTGCAGTTCGATGGCAAAGGAAATCCTAAGCAACACATTGCTCACTTTGTAGAAACTTGTGAGAACGCAGGGACTCAAGGAAGCCTCCTTGTAAAGCAATTTGTCCGTTCACTCAAGGGAAATGCCTTTGATTGGTATACAGACTTAGAACCTGAGTCAATTGACAGTTGGGAGCAACTCGAAAGAGAGTTTCTTGACCGATTCTATAGCACACGTCGCACGGTGAGCATGATGGAGCTTACCAATACTAAACAGTGGCAGGATGAGCCCGTCATTGATTATATCAATCGGTGGCGTTCTTTGAGTCTAGATTGCAAGGATAGACTTTCTGAAATATCTGCTGTAGAGATGTGCATCCAAGGCATGCATTGGGGACTTCTTTACATCCTTCAAGGGATAAAGCCCCGAACATTTGAAGAGTTAGCAACTCGTGCCCATGACATGGAGTTGAGCATTGCTAGCCGCGGAAGTACAAACCCTCCCATACTTGAGGAAAGCATAAAGGAAGTAAGGAGGAATGATAGAATGCAAAAGTCAGCCTCAAAGACCTCAATGGTTGTTAACACTGCCGTAGTCAAGGTTCCAAGAAGAGGAGCAAAGGCAAATGAAGAACAGCTTGAAGGGTGGCAAAAGAATGAAGTGCGTCGCCTGACCTTTAAGGAACGTGAGCAAAAAGTATATCCGTTCCCCGATGAAGATGTGCCAAACATCTTAGAACAACTATTGCAATTGAAGCTAATTGAATTGCCAGAATGCAGGCGACCAGAAGACATGGGGAAAGTTGATGACCCTAACTACTACAAATATCATCGCATCATTGGCCACCCAATACAAAAATGCTTCGTCTTCAAAGAACAAATCATGAAGCTTGCCAAAGAAAACAAGATTGATCTAAACTTCAATGAAGTTGTTGGGTCAAACCATGTGACCGTTGCTTGTGATGTACTTCCAACTCTCAGGCAGGGGGCAAACACCATTGGAGCTCACAAGTTGATCGACAATGATGATGGCATAAGGATCGGCCCCATCAATGGGAAGTTCCTTAAACACTTCTACACTTGAAAATCAAGAATTGCTCCTCGGTAAGAGCTTAAACTACCCACTGTAGCGCTGCAAGAGTACATGATGTCTTCCCATTACCCTTCAAAGCGTACCAATAAAGAGAAGAGAAATTAATCTCATTCCATGTCAACAATTGCGAGTGTGGCGTAGCGGTTGGACACCCGTGTCACCCTTGAGGCCATCTCGGGTTCGATCAGTGGTGATACCCACTATTACACACTGCGCCCCCCTTTTTGCAAAAAAACACATGAAAAAAAAAACACATAAGAAAAACAACAACAAAAAAATCTTTTGAACTACGTGATGACTTGATCCCTTAAACAAGGTACGTAGGCAACTTAGTATTATTTACTGAGTCCAGTCACATGAAAAAAAAAGTGGAGGCAGTGGTGGAGAAATTAGATAAAAGAGTCATGCAAAGAGAACTGATTTTATTAGCTGGAAAGAAAGACATGAAATTTCTACAACAAAGAAAGCAAAAGGGAGATGCTACAATGATTATTGACTACAAGTTCAGGTTAGTATTTCCAATTGTAATTCTCTAACTCATCACGTGCTCTTTCCAGCCCTTGGTTCAACAACTGCAAAGATTCAATGTCTGCATTACTTAAGGAAGGAGCAGTCTCTATGAAAGAAATTTCATCTTGAATGTTCGAGATGATAGAGCTTTGATTTGACAGCTTTTCATCATTATTGGGAATCGAAGCTTCGAGCTCTTTCTTGTGATTGGATAAATGTTCCAGTTCTTCATGCAGCTCCATTATCCTAGCTTCAACACTCGCCAATCCATCTCTAAGTGTTTCGCCACATGCTAACAGGTCATTCTTTATAGTTGATTGCTCAGCAAGGCGAAAGTTACAATCTGTCAATTGTTTGTCACGTTGTTCAGACATCACACTTGAAGAAAAGCAGGATTTAAGTGATTCAAAACTTCTGGCCTTCTCAAAATAATCAGCAACTAAGCCTTGCAAAGGTGATGGATCAATAGCTTTATTAGCTGCTATAGCATCAAAAATCTTTTGAGCTTCTCCCATGAGTGAAGGGGCCTTCTCAAAAGGGGTCCTAGCAATCCTTTGCTGAAGGCTTTTCCAAAGGTTCAATGCAAGGTCAATGCGATTTTTCAGAATCACATCTTCAGCACGATAAACAGAATCTTCAGGGATATCAGAACTCACGGTCCTCTCCATAAATTTAGTGCTAGGCATCTGAGTTACATTTCCCATTGATATGGCAATAGATCGTGGGCCGGAAATTGAAGTTTCACTACCAATAGAGGTCACCTTATCACTATTGATTGTGTTTAAGGCTTGTCGCTCGGGCTGTAATCAAGAATACGTTACATCAAAAAAAAAAAAGAAATGTACGTATATAAAGACTAAAAAAAAAAAAGAAAAAAAAGAGAGTAGAATAATATAAAATACTTGATCTGCAGCAACTTCAACGTGTTCAAAGGCATATGAGGTCCCTTCAACGAAATTGGGTTCACTAGGGGTTATTAATTTCAGCTTTTTCTTAGCCCGCCTCCGATGACACTCCTTGTCACTGCTCTCACTCACTTTTTCAAGATATGAGTCCATCTTTTCACTAGATGCCATGCACACCCTTGGAGGCCCTTCAACAAGAAAAAGAGGCATCTTCGGTCCTACTGTGGCGTCTTGTGGCTCTACAAATTGAGCCTTGTCAGCCGCAGATTTCTGAACAACATGTGTAACATGATCGTCAGACAATTGAATACCCCCTCCATTGACGTTTTTGTCATGGCTTGTTTGACCCATCTTCGTGCTTGGTAAAGGAGGACGTTTGCTCGAAATCAAAGATGCTATACCATCTTCAAGGTATGTCCCATGCATGCTATTCCACCAACGCTCATAACTTTGAGTAGTGTGGTGCTTTAAGTTCGATGGAGGAGCTGGGAAGAATGCTTGCGACATGGTCTTAGACTGGGTGCATGATCTCCAAAGTTTTAAGACTTCATCCAAAGAAGCATGACGGATGACTTTCTTTATACCACCTACAATGCTTTGACAAAGTCCAAATTGACGACTAAATCGGCAAGGGCTATAGGGTTCTATGATGAAATGACCATCTTGCCGCATAGACAAGTAAGATGACCGAATACTGATAAAGTGTGCCAGTGAAGTACGAGAAAGATTTCCACTGTCTTCAAAAGTTTCATTCGCATTCTTAACAAGCAAATTGGCACCCTACAGCATGCGGTTGCCTTGAATCAACCTTCGGGCTTCATATTCGTCATAATATCTGGCCCCCCCTGTACCAGAAAATCTAACCATCTTTGGCCCAATGACTTCCAATTTGACTCCATGATGGGTATCAAAGTAGTAGCCTAACCACCCATAAATGTAATGCATGGGAAGGCACACCTTTGAACTACCGACAACAGGAGAACAAGCAAGCCTGTTTAAACCTCGATAAAGGCTAGCAAGAACAGGTATGGCAAGACTGAAAGGCCTACCAATAGCCATAAGGCTTGCAACCTTGAATGTTCCTGGACGGATAGTATTGAGATCTTCACTCGGTAGCACAAATATGCACAGCCAACAAGATAACAGGGCAGCCAAGTAAGTTTCTTCACATAGTCCTTCTTGAACTTCGAGGTCTGTAAAGGCACCTTTCTCTTTTGAAGACCATGCACGAGCCTTACCAAATGAACCGTCAGGATTGTAAGTTTGCTTAGGACGACACGATCTCTTTGGCCTTCGAGGAGGTGGTTTCATGTATCTTAGATCCCCTCTAAACCAGAATTTGATCCAGTCATTTACTGAAACATATGGCTTACCTTCTTTCTCATTATGGAGTTGATAAAAAGCGGCAAACAGATATTCACAACTCTTTGGAAGGAATCTGCCTTTCTCATCACATCCTGCCATTTCCTTGTAACAAGGGACAACCTCATCATAAAAGCTACCAGTGATGGCAAGCCCACCTAGACGATGTAGATCCCAAAGAGAGACGGACATCTCACCCAACGGGGTATGAAGGGTATTAGTGTCTGGGCACCATGCTTCACAAAATGCACGTATGATGTCATTATTTCTATCATATGTATATAAAGAAGCAAGGACTGCTTCAAAAATCTGGGCCTTGATAAGAGTCTTCTGGTTACGAGAGAGTACATCTTCAAGCCATTCCCAATAGTAGGGTGTATATCCAAACTCACCATTGGTTCTGAAAATTGTGCCCCAACGTGTCTCACCGGAAATAATGCGGCGACCGAGAGTCCTTAAAGGACCTGACTCAGTGGTATTCTTGTGGAGGGAAGTACGTAAGGACCATGCTCTAGAAGGAGAATCAGGATTTTGGGGAGTGTCATACGTCCACTCAACAATGTCGCCAAAATCATTCTACTTCGGCCATGCTGGTGAAAATCGACCAATGATGGGTTTCTCAACGAGCAAAGATAATCCTTTCTCAGGTACATCATCTTGATCTTTTGAAATAACAAGATACTTCTTGTCAGACGAGGAAACATCTCTGAAGAACACCATGTCAAGAAGCAAGTTGCTAAAAAAAAAAAAAAAAAAAGGGTAAAATGGAGTCAGTCCAAGTAAAGCATGTCAAAAAAAAAAAAAAAAAAAAGGCATGGCTTCTCTGCACTCACAGTATTATGTTAGTTACTGAAGGCTATGTCTATGCAAACTCAATGCATGACTTCTTTGCACTCACAAGAGTATGTTAGTTACTGAAGACTACGTTTGTGCAAACCCAATGCATGGCTCAGGTGGCCTTATATAGGAAAATTTTTGAAACTATCAGACAAAAGGGGAAACAGGACTGAGCAGTTAAAAATGTCAACTTTCAAAAAATACTGCACCGAACCTTGAAAAAAAAGGGAGATGGTAAATATCCATGAACGCATCATACTGTCAGAAAGAAATTGTTACACTAGGCCTGGCAAAAAGTTATAAGCTAGCAGAAATACTCAATGGTTACCTTGCAACCACTCCCTGTCTGGGTTGTCAAAATGTTGTCAGGGTAGCCACCGTTAGGATGGACTAAAACGGCAACAAGTGCCTGCCGTCACCTCTTCCGGATTTCTGAAACTTCTGACAGGATCTCACAAAATTCAACCCATAGAAATCTTCAATGACTTTCGATGTACCAAACTTGAAAAATCCAGGTTGAGAGGCCCAGCCACGCGCTTCCACGCGCCACCAAAAGCTTTAGAGGATCGCGGCCTAGTCCTTTGTATTCGTACAAATCCAGACTTCATTTCAAGGAAATGGCATTACCGTTCCATCCAGCATGCCCCGATGAGCAAAACCCAGAAAAGTCATCAACAACAGGGCTACCACGCGCCACCACGCGCCGCCACAGACTCGCGATGACCCGCGGCCTAATCCTTCAAATCTGTGCAAATCTGCCCATGATTTTGGAAAATTGACTATACCATGGTCTTTTACGGCCTTAGATCAACAAAACCCAAAAATTTCAGGCCCAAAAGTCCGAGCACGCGCCGCCAAAAGATTCGGCGGCGCGGCCTTCAGTCCCACGCGCCGATTAGGACCGCCGGAGCTCGCACGTACCACACGTGCCACACGCGTCCTAGCACTGTGACGTCATGGATGACGTCATCCTCCACTACTGCTGACCCGTTTGTCCGGATTCGACCCAAACCGACTCGAAAATCTGACCCGGTCCGAACCGCCTCACCAAAAAAAAAAAAAAAAAAAAAAGAAAATGCTTTGACCAAGCAGACATTTAACCTTGACCAGAAAATCAAAATTTTCAAAACGGACCTGTCCCACTTGATTTTTCGAGTACATTCCGATTTTGGGACCTGTTTCTTCATTCGAAACTCAGAAATTGTGCAAACGTCCAATTTCCAAAAAAATTGACTTTTGTGCAAATGTTGACCAAATGTCAAAATTTTTGAGATGGACCTATCTTGCTCAATTTTTCGAGTACATTCCGATTTTGGAGTCCGTTCCATCATTTGAGACTCGAAAATTGTAAAAATAACTCAATTCCAAGTGTTCAAAACTTAGGCCCTCAAGATCAAAATTTGAGATTCATCCATTTAATTGGGATACCTTCAGGGTTATTCTCCAGACTTCATCAAGACTTCCCTTTCAAAGTACAAATAAACTCTCACAAGTGTGTCTTGAAATTACACTGGGTCATTAGTTCAACCTGCTATTCCCGTTCGGTGCCTACCATTCCCACCTACCGTTCCCACCTACCATTTCCACCTACCGTTCCCACCTACCATTCTCACCAAAAATTCTCAACTACCATTCTTAACTACCTACCTACCATTCTTCATCTCTCTACTATAAATAGGAGGGCCGGGTTCATCAAAAACTCATCCGAAAAAAAAAAAGAAAAAAAAAAACACTGAATTATGAAATGAAGAGTTGCTTCTTTCAGATTTTCAAGTCCTTCTTTCCATAGCCATTTCTCACTATGGCCTCATCATTCTCAACACCTAGCAACCAATTTTGCTTCATAATCGGTTTGAGATCAACCCTCCCATGGTTCGGCCGAAACCCTATTAACAACATCATTGTAGTTTTGAGATCCAAACAAACTTTGTTTCTCCACTTAACAACTACATTTGCCCATAAAATTTCTCATAACATAGCCTGTATCATTGTTCCTTGTAGTCTCAGATCTACCTAATTAGGAGATCTAAGGCCAACTGAATCTCTTGTACCTTAGCTCAAGGAGCTTCCTAACTGCTTTGGGAACTCCGTAGTCCTTCTCAAGTTGTTTGGTCTTACAGCAAAGGTAGAGGTTCGGAACAAACAGCAACTTGTTTGGTTTCCAAACCAAGTTCACAAGTTAGCTCCATCTTTCATTTTTCTGTGCTTTTCCAACAAGTGGCAGTAAGTGAAGGTGGTAAAAAAGTGTTGGGGTATCCTACAAGTGTTTTCCATCAACACTTAAAACAGCCCCCAAGGTGCCAGCTCATCAGAATTCAGCCTTTGGTGCCGGTAAATGGTCATCAAAGCCTTATTCCATGTCCCCACTACTACAGGACCCAAAGGTCATCATTGCTGGTACCTCAAAACTCATTTTCTGAAATTACTCCAACTTAAAATCAGCTTGAAGAATTTCAGAAAGTACTCTTCTGAAATTACTTCAACTTAACGTCCGTCGGCATGGTCCTATTACACAGGCACATTCTATGACTCACCGCCGGACCCCATGCAACACACAGTCAGTCCCATATTCAAAGGTGTACTTCCCGTAAACATCTACACCAGAAGGGTCCCAGCATACAGGGCCAGCACCATGGTGATGTATGCTTTGCTCATTTGCTTTGCTCCATCTCCATCTTCTTCGTGCTTCCAAAATAACTTCACCAGAAGTTCTTAAGAACATGAGGTTAGCTCCATGACCCTGCATGCTGTATCTAGCCACCATTCTCTCATCTTCCCCATCTTCAACATTTTGTGATCGCCGCCAACGATCCAAAATACTCTTTTGAAAGTACTTCAACTTAATCTCATCCTTCTGAAAGCTCCACCACCTTCAACAGCTCCACTACCTTCAACTACTTCACTTAAAGAGTCAAGTACCAAAAATCCATTTTTTCGAAACTCATTCCCACACCACACTCCAAGACCGTGTGTGTGAACGAGTCTCGAGGGGGCATTTGTAGAGAGGGAAAATTCCCGACCTATCACAAGCTGACACGTCACATTACCAAGTCCACAAAATACAGCCAATTACAGAGCACCATGTATTGCTGCTAGGTTTTGCTATCACTATTCAGAAGCCAACAGAAATTTGCCAAGTGTTATGCAAGAGCCAATCACGCATCAGCGCACGTGTAAGCGATGACTCAAGCAGCCTCGCACGTGTAAGCGATGACTCAAGCAGCCTCGCACGTGTAAGCGATGACTCAAGCAACCTCGCACGTGTAAGCGATGACTTAAGCGGACCAATCAAGTTATGACATGTGTCACCAATCAAGCTCCGCCACGTGTCGCTCACCCACCCCAAAACTCCTATAAATAGAAGCCTTCCTGAGACATTTAGGAGGACCAGAATCCAGAAGTGAAAAAGCTCTACAAAGATTCAGAGGGACCGGATTCAGAAGGGAAAAAGCTCTGCTGGAATCAAGCCTTGAAGCCTCCAGGAACTTCAAGAACTTCAACCCCAAAATCGGAGAACATTCGAAGCAGAATCATCCAGATCATCTGCCTAGATCCTAAAGTTTGCGGGAATCAAGCTCAAAGGTCCGAAAACATCAACAAATCATAAATCAGTGAAGCTCTACGGATTCAAGCCTCTAAAGCCCCGAAGAACTTCCACCACAAATCTTCAAATACAAAGAACATTCGAAGCAGAATCATCCAAACTATCTGCCTAGATCTCAAAGTTCATTGGAATCAAGCTCAAAAGCCTCCAGAAACCTCAAACAACCACAAATCAGTGAAGCTCCACGGATTCAAGCCTCTAAAGCCCCGGAGAACTTCCACAACAAACCTTCGAAGACGACGAACGCCCGAAGAACACACGAAGAACACGAAGAACACAAAGAACACGAAGAACAAAGAATTTCTAACAAGCTCATAGCCAGAGATTCATTGTAATTCTATTCCAAAGATCTTCGATCCATTCCTCAACCAAATTGAAGGATATCTTGTGTTCAAAACAAAATCACATCATCACAAATCCAATCAACAAATCTTTTAAGGAGATCGAATCAGAGGATAACTATTTTGTAATCACAGAGAATTGTACCACACAATCATCAATACAAATTCACATTTGTGAAATTATTTCACTTGTTCGACTTTATTTCGAACCGAGAAATTTAGTCGCTTACAATAATAATAATAATAATAATATTATTATTATTATTATTATTTGTGTTTGAGTACTGCTCTAAGTACTCTAAAGCCACAAGGTCTTCAGAAACGAGCCACAAACTGGTCGTATTTCAAATGGCAATAATTTCTAAGTTCGTCTTCCCGAATATAATGAAGAAAAAGCAAAAACATCTTAACAAATTAATTGCTGAAAAATGATACCACTGCTTTGAGAAGTTCTTCTAAAATTTTTTGTGCTTGTCTCAACCGTATATTAAATTATTAATCACATTGGCAGGTAATTCAGCCTCAATTAAAATGTGTAGCGGATCATTCAAATGCTCACAATAACTTGCTTTTCCCCTTAATGAATCCTCTGTAAGAGTAGAAAAAAAAAAAAAAAAAAAAAAAGATTTACGAAAGAGTCACTAATTATTGAATATATATTGAGATAAACATAAAAAATGGTGTAACAGGATTGAAGTAGCTACTGCACACAGCTGGAATTAAGGCTAGCTGTGTTGAATTGGGCAGTAGGGCAGCGCAGCAGAGTTTTGGTTTGAGCAAGAGAGTATGTTCAGATAATTCTTTGCCGAATTATGAATAGTAGTTGTCACCCTTCAACTTTTATATTTTAGATTCTCAAAAAAAAAAAAAAAAAAAAAAACTTTTATATTTTAAAATTATGAATATTAGTTGAGTTTATGTATTAAATATTAATAGTAGTAGTAATTAAATAACATCAAATTAGAATAAAATTTAGCATATATTTAAAAAACATAGAAAATATGTGATCTATTTGGTGAAATATTCAAAATATCAATTAAATAAAAAATTATTAAACAATGCAATTGTGGGGGGATGAGGATCCAAAATAGTTGATAAACTAGGTAAGGACATTTCTGAGGTGGTAAACCTCAGGAAATATTGGTGGGATTTCCTTGGAAAGTACTCACCTAAATCATTTAGAGGTTGAACTACTACAGTTCACAAGGGTACCGAGGACTCCTACCTAACCTTAGAAAGTCGAGAGTCAGAGTTGAAGGGAGCATGGCGCAACCCAAGGGAAGAAAATGGTAACTTGGCACTAAACAAGAAAGAGAAGAAAAATGAAGGACAAAACAATCATCCCTTCTGCATTAAATGCACTGCAATCATTTAGCTGGCCTCATTAATGGGGAAATGACTATAAATAGTGCCCACACAGCTCACATATTAGTGTAAAACCTTCTAACAAAGCCTTGATGTGACAGGTATCAAGAAAGTCTCATTCTAACCCTTCAAATATTGAGTCTATATGCATTTTGGCTAACTGTATAAAGCCAAGAAGCACAAGGATCAGGGGATTTTTTTTTTTTGGGGAAAAAGAGAGAGAGAGAAGATCCAATTGTAACGTCTTCCTCGGACTAGACCTGAGGATGAAAACTTAGCCATTCCAAGGCTTTTTCTAATTGAATACGTTCACATTATACTAAAGACTGATTGGACTATCATTAATTATCATAAAATGGGTATTTAAAAGTTTTTTTTTTTATACAAGATAGAATTCTACTTTAACCTAATCTAAGTGTATATGTTTGCGAAACTCCCTCCTAGAGACTTGAACCCCGGCCGTTGCCCCCCACCCTACAAACGCTTATACTTGTGAAGTGACCATCGCACCAAAGGTATGCGATGGTGGTATTTAAAAGTTGATCTTGCATCTTTCCTCTAAAAATTAATTGTGTGAGTAGAAAGTAATACGCTAACATCTGTTTACTTTGTTAGTTATACTTTTTGCCGGCCACAACAATATTACTTAAAAAAAAAAAAAAAAAAAAAACAACTTTACTTAAAGTTATACTAATTAAGTGTATAACATGTCATTAGTTCACACCGATGAATTGGCACGTTGATCCAAGTCACCTTGCATGGGCTTGGATTACCTTTGCCCAATTAACTATTTCTTTTTGCCTACCTTGGATTGCCTTTGTCTGCCACACATAATTAAAAAAATTATATAACTTTTTATAATATTTATGTGCTATTTTTTAAAATTGATTACGTAGTTGTTTTACACGATATACGCGCATATATGTTATACATATTTCGAATTTTATATATATAAAAAATGTTAGTGATTTGCTAGCCAACAAAAATTGCAACTTACTAATAGACAAAAAAGAAAAGTTTTTTTTTAAAGAAAATAGGAAAGAGGAAGAATAAAATATTAATTACTAAAATGACGTAACTGCACCTCTTTTGTTGAAGAAAATTTCTAGTGCCACACCCAAAATCATAATTTTGTCCACAACTCGCCTAAGTGGAGAGCTGTGATTGGTGAAAGAGTGTTCCCACACGGACTTACCATCACCTCTCTACCAACCACAACGCGCCACAAAGGCGACTTGTGGACAAAGTTGTGATTTTGGGTGTGGCACTAGAATTACTCAACAAGAATGATCTCAGAAGTCAGAACCACCACGTGAATACCATCAATTAATAAGACAAAGAGCTTGGAAAGTTGGAAGTATTGTGTGCAGGGGCATATCCATAAATTTTTAGTTGGGGGCGAGATAATATTTGCAATTCAAGAAAAATACAAAATATGACATATATACATATATACGTGTTTTTCTGCATAAGTTTTAGAAAAAACATTAAATCTAACCAAAATTAGACTACATTTACAAGAAATAATATCCATAAAAATTAAATATAACAAAGTCACTATAAGCAACCATAAAATAAATAACAATTAAATATAACCAAATTAGACTACTATGATTAAAAATCAATTCAAAATCAATTTCATTACTACTAAAAGTCTACTACTGTTATCTCAAAGTCTCTCCATTCTCTAATGATAATTCCAACACCAGTACAACATAGGTCCTTGAATAGCTATGGAGTATGGCCTCACTCAAGAAAAAAAAAAGGTGGGATATGGCTTTTAAAGGAGGAAAAGAAAAGTAAAAAAAGAGAGAGATGAAAAGTAGGAATGCCCCCAAAGGATAACGTGCCTCCGCCCCTAGTCATTAAGCATGATAACATTGGTTTTTGCTAAATCGGCCTGTTCTGTCCCTTAGTGGAACCCTATGGGTTGCCAGATTCTTTTCTTACGCATGTTGCCGTTTGATCTTGGTCACATGGAAATTTCGTAAAACCCTTATTCAGTGGCCTAAATATGGTGTTTAGCTGGTTGAAGTGATAATAATATCTTTTACAATGTCTTATATTTGGAGTTCAAACTATATTTTCTTTCATTTTCACTACATTTTGAGAGAGTTTCTTACCAGTATCTAAATAAAGTCAGATACTGGTAAGAAACTCTCTCAAAATCTTAGCATAGATATATGCATGTGTTCCATCATTCATGGGGAATTGGTGATGGCGTTCGGCCGATTGGCAATATATGCTTCCAACTATTCCATGAAGATAATAAATAAATAAATTTGTCTATAAAAAAGAGAGTAAAACGTCCAAAATTATCGTTTAAACTAAATAAGGTTTACATCAATCGCAGCAATCTTTTAAAACTATCAACATGCATGCCAGTATTTGGTGTTGAACACTTGAACTAAAGCCTATCGCGTAGCCTTATCATTATGGAGCATGACTTTTTTTTTTTTAATACAAAGATAGAAATTCTTCTTTAATCTAATCTAAGTGTTTATATGTGCGAAACTTCCTTTTGAAGACTTGAACCATGACCCTTACTCCCCATACCCCAGAAGCACTTATACTTGTATAATGACTATCGCACCAAGGGTATGCGATGGTGACTTCATTTAATATTAATACATCCACTCTTCGTTTAATATTAATTCATCCATGCATAGTATGTTAGAAAAAGGGGATTGAATTTGAGGACTATGATGTCTCTCAAATTAAAGTGTGTTCAATGAAAGCGCATCTCATGCTTTGGTTGACAACCTCAAGTTGGTCTCATACCCACCTTAAGTTTGAGGGAGTTATTAATGTATAATAGGTTGTGGGCTTTAGGCCCAGCTTATTTACTTGTATAACACTTATACTTGTACTACACACTCTGCTTCTTATATAAAGATACTCATGTATATTTTATTATTTGATAAATATAATAATATTCATTTAGTATTTTTAACATACATATATATGTATGTGTATGTATATATATATATGTGTGTGTGTGTGGGGTTACCAAAGTTCTATTGTTATATATTATCCCGGTTTATGAAACAAAAAACTAGAAAGTACATCAAGTGTGTCAAGCGGAAATGAGTGCTCAATCAATTTTTATTTTTATCTTAATTGTAGGACTAGTTCTGAATCTTCTTATAAGGAAGAGTTATGCTTATTCCTGTACGTATGGGTTGAAGTGATTCATAGATCATTTAAAACAGAGTAGTGTATTCCCATGGAGCCCATCAATTAATGTTGTCTTAATTTCTTTGAAAGATTTTTTTTACTTTGTTGAAGGTGTGGTTTGTATGCGTTTGGTCTTCAGTTTGGTGACAAATATAAAGGACATGAAGGAATTAGGGTTTTGAATTAGGGTTTTGAGTTGCGATTTTCCCTTACATTGTTGTTGGAATTTGACCCTTTTATTTTTTGATTGATGAGAAAATGTTGGAAAGAAACTACCAATAATTTTAAGGTAAATGCAATTTATAAACATATTCTTTTATGCATAATTTTAAATATAAAAATTTGAAATTTAAACATTTAATCAATAACATAATTATTGATTTTATATCATCTTGCAATCTTGCAAGCATGTAGAATTTGGACAAAAAAAATCTAGTCTTATAGTAAATTTGTTAAAATTTACATCAAATAAAAATATATTGAGTAATGTAACATAGTTTCTAGTTATATGAAAGTATAAACTCAACCTTTTATTACAATATACAATTATACAATTGCATGAGATTCCATATCTTGATAAGTTGCCATGTTCCCGAATCATCTCACCATCTTTACAATGTTATACATATTTCGAATTTTATGAAGAAAAAAAATATTAGTGACTTTCTAGCTGACAAAGATTGCAAATTACTAACAGACAGAAAAGAATTTTTTTTTTTTTTTTTTTTTAAGAAAATAGGAGAGAGGAAGAATAAAACACTATTATTATTTTTTTAGTTTATAGCTACATTATTGCAACTTACTGTAGCTCAATGACTAAAATGATGACATTAATGATCTTAGAAATTATGGGCTATTTGATACATCATTTTAAATACATGTTTTCAGTTTTTAAATAATATTATACGTATTTTTACACACTTTTTCGCTTACATATATTTTTTTTAAAATAAAAATTGTTATTTAAACACATATACCAAACAAATCCTATACCTCTCTTACTGTGAATGATCTCAAGAGTCAGAAACACCACGTGAATGCCATCAGTGAATGAAAAAGAAAAAGACAAATGTTTGCACTAAGTTTTTGTTTTACGTAATTTGACGAAACAACTACACTCTACACACACCGCAAACTTTAACTAATCAAGATTGGCAAATATTATAAATTATTTTTTGAGAAACAATATTAAAAAGTGAAATACGTTTTATTAAATACAAAAATTACTCTATAAAATGCCAATCTTTACATTGAAAAACCGTGTACACCAAGTTCTTGATGGAGCAAAAAATGTGGTGGAAAACTTTCTCTAAAATCATAAAGGTGGCGGTGGTTTTGGCTGTGCTCATTTTTAACTGCAAGCCTGTTGCATCTTTTAGGGCTACGCCGCTGTGATGAACTCGACAAAGATAAGTTCACATCCACAGTATCGTGGTCCGGTTCCTCCTTCAAAGCCAAACCCACGTACTAATCATTTTCCTGCACCACCAGATCCTAGTTTCCATAATTGAAGATAACAACGGAGAGACAAGTTGCTTTGGTCATCTCCAAATGCATTTACGTTTATTTTGATTTTGATTTTTTTTTTTTCTTTTATGGGAGTGTACGTAGTTTGAATTTGGAAGAATATTATAGTTGTGTATGGATTCTCGAAAAATATTATATAGTTACATTTTGGGTTTCGAAGAAAATACTACTAAAATAATGTTTCTAGTTCTACTCTCCATTATAAAAAAACTCACAACAAAACTTAGATAGTAAATTTTTACTGGTTTTAATTTGAACTTACTATTAAAGTTATTATTTTTTATTTACCGGTAACAACCTGTTATATATTTAGGATTATTATGAAAATATTGCAAAAAATATTGTGAATATTGAATTTGTTTGTAATTTTTTGTTCAATATTCAATGGATCAAAATTTTGAAGATGTTTAATTTTATTTTTAATGTGCTCAATTGTTATTAAGGGTGTTTAAGGGTTTTTTTTAGGGTGGTCAAGTTGTTTTTCTAAGATGGTAAAAAAAAAAAGGACCTATATTAATTTAAAACTCAATAATTTTAAGGTATATTAAAAAAAAAATTTCAGGGTGGTGGATACTTGGCGCGGCCCCTGGTTTGCACTAGGTTTTTGCTTTACGTAATTAGACGAAACAACTGCACGCCTCAGAATGGCAAACTTTTACTGATAAAGAATAGCAAATATTATATATATATATTTTTTTTTTGAGAAACAATATTAAAAAAATGAAAGACGTTTTACAGTGTCATTCACCCATTGGTTAGTCCCACCAAACAAGAGTGCTGACCTGAAGAGAGTGGCTAATATAGGATACTTTCTCGATGTCGATTATCTCAGAACCACCACGTACGTGAATGCCATCAGTGAGTGAAAAAAAAAATATAAAGAAACAAAGAGGCTAATGTTTGCCACCTCACGGAACTAGTCGAAGCAACACGCCGCAGTCAATGTTTTACGTAATTAGACGAAACAACTACACACACCACCGAATGGCAAACTTTTATTATTCAAGAATGGCAAATATTATAAAAATGAAGACATTTATTAAAAAAAAAAAAAAAACCCCTATAAAGAAACCATTCATTACATTGAAAAAACGTGTGCACTCAGTTCTTGATGGAGCAAAGAATGTGGAGGAAAACTTTCTCTAAAATCATAAAGGTGGCGGTGGTTTTGGCTGTGCTCATTTTTAACTGCAAGCCTGTTGCATCTATTAGGGCTACGCCTTTGGCTGTGATGAACTCGACAAAGATGTGGTCATATGACTCATCACAACCACTGATTCGTGGTCCGGTTCATCCTTCAATGCCAAACCCACGTACTAATCATTTTCCTCCACCACCAGATCCTAGTTTCCATAGTTGAAGATAACAACGGAGAGACAAGTTGCTTTGGTCATATGCGAATGCATTTACGTTTATTTAGTTTTGTTTTTGTTTATTTTGTTTATTTATTTATTTATTTTGTCTTATGGGAGTGTAGTTTGAATTTGGAAGAATATTATAGTTGTGTATGGATTCTCGAAAAATATTATATAGTTACATTTTGGGCTTAGAAGAAAATACTACTAAAATAATGTTTCTAGTTCGATTCTCCATTAAAAAAAACAAAAAAAA